>NC_064670.1:115090699-115389831 GCF_943734685.1 Anopheles coluzzii
TACATGAGCACACCGTTCTCCCACTTACCACCGCCGGAGCAGTCCAGCCGTTTGGGATGCGAAATTAGACCCGGGACCAAGTCAGCACGTTCCATCAACATCATCATCATCATCATCGTCATCAATGTCGTCGTCATAAATGAAGTACAAACAACGTAACGATGCAAATCGGACACTTTTTAGGCTCACCGCAATGGCTTAGCATTTACCGGCGACATTTCCTGCCCGGTGATTGGCTGCAACTTTAAAGCGATCATTTTTGTGGTGGTGTTTTCCGCATTTTTTGCGATACAGAAACTTCAAAAAAAATGTTCATGAAGTTGTTGCTGGAGTCTTGTATAATTTGTTTATTTCAATACTTTTGAGTATGCAACGAGTTCTTTCTTAATGTAAAATATCTTACAAGACAAATGTCGTAATGTTGCATATTACATGTTAGCAAGATAATAATCGTTTTTTGAAGATAACATCTTTATACAATCCCTTCCATCAGTTGTTTTTTTGCATTATTAAATATTGTTTTTTTTTCGTGAGGATAGCTGCTTGAATGATTACAATGTGGAGAAAACGTCTGCACGAAGGCCATTGCATGTTGGTGGAGGCTTTTGGCAACCAAGTTATAACAGATAAAGAAGACAAAGAACGGTTTAGGGCGTCAATTTGAAGATGGACACTCGAGAGGCGATACTCTGTGAAAATCCATCAAGATCTCGCAAAGACACTTGAAGAATCTCGGTATGTCCGTTCTTGTTTATGAAAAGCAATGAGAACGATCAGAAAGGTGTGCAATTGGGTTCAACATCAGCTGAAGCCGAGGACGGCAATAGTTCACATGCGAGCAATTATTAATGAACACCTGTAAAACGTACCAAGAAACATTGGAATGAGATAGATGAAGATTAACCAATAAATAATAATAATATTGATCCCAATCCGCGATATAGCCTAAATATTGCTTTTTCGAAGTAAAATCGAGTCGTATCGATAGAGCACTTTTCTAATTGAGATTTACACAAAAATTTTATCAATACATAGTTAAATACGAGTAAAATGTGCGTTTTTTCGAAAACATTCGTCTAAATGTCTTAAAAACGCTTTAAGCTCATTGATACTCCTAATACCGAACCAAATGAAGCACAAAGCCTTATTATTCCTGCAATGAAAGCCCTAAATTTCGGCTATTTTGCATGGCTGCCTCTTACTAACCGTTCTAACTAAAACTATCAATGCAGCACAATAAATCTTAATCGCTTTAGCACGATCATTCCTAAACGTCAACGCTCTCCCGCCCGAACGCACCACCAATTAAGGTCACCAACAAGTCGCACCTAATTCCTTCCAATTTTGCGATGCTTCACCCCAGCCACCCGTTCGCATTCCCATTTGTCCATAATTTGATTGCCACTCGCGGGGGGAAACTCACCGTTGCGTTCGACTCACACTACCACAAGGTTCAGGCCAATCAAATCGCCATACCTCCCTCGTCCCATCTCCCTTAACTTTCCTCCATTGAAACGGTCAACGGTGTGTGTGTGGGGCTTCTCGAAAAATCGAATAATTATCGTAAAACTTTATCCCAACTTTCCATCAAATCACACGATCTCTGGCTCACCACGCTTGCCAGATTTGAAGCTCGCCAGACCAGACCAATCCAACAGCTCGCCAACCGTAGCCCGCACATGGCAGATGCGGCACCGTGCACCCCATCCCTAGCCAGCCATCCAGCCAGGCAGCCAGCAACACTCACTGTAGTGGCGGAAATTAGAAAATTTTCGCTAAATTTATTTTACGACTGACCATTACTCTAAACATTTGCCGGCAGCATCGGCCACACCTATCGCACTTTAATTTAACCTCAAGAAACCGTACCCGTAACGCGGCGATTGCCTGTTGTGCTATTTTTGACGACTCGGTTGGCATGGTGGTGGTTTCCGCTTTTTCCTGCCTTATCTTCCTTTTTTTTGTCCACGGGAATCGTTCAGGTTTCCCTCTCACTCGCGCAATACTTACGCGAGTAGATCAGTATCTCGTCCTGCCATTGCTTCCGCAACGGTGTTTTTACGCGCCAGCGGCAGTACCCCTCGGGAGAAACGTCAACTTCCATGCCTGGGGCCAGATTTCGCCCTTCACCCCTGTCGCAACCAGAACCTCAGTGGTCCTCAGTGAATCAATTAAAATTTTATGGATGCAGTTAAATTTTATTTTACTTCACTTTTAATTGGAAAGTAATTGCCAACACTGGCCGCTAGACTATGCGCTCCTGGATCGGCGCTCCCCTCGAGCCACGTGGAGCTGCGGTTGACCTAACAAAACGGCCCCGCTCTACCGGGGCGCGTGTTGCGTGTGAGTATGTCTCGCTCCCTCCCTATCTCTCTGGCCGGACTATTTGCCAGGTTTACCCGCACTGGATGATTTTTCGGCGAACCTGATGCCCAAAATTGGTCCCGGAAACTGATGCGAGAATCATTGCTCCACAAAATTGGTGTCACACTGGCCAAATGGCCCGGTGCTGGTTACTTTTAAGCTCGGAAGCTGGCGGAAACGGGCCCGCAGCGAAAGCGTTTGCAAGTAATTGGTAAATATTTTATGATCACACGTTAAACCCGTCGGCCCCGAAGTAATGGTCACTACAATAGTCGTTTGCTGTGGGTAGTTTCGTACCGGTGAATATTAATGCAAAAGTAAAGAAGTTAATGTTCGATTTGGCTTTTATTTTGCTGAAACTATCACTGCAGCAAATCTTCATTTATGTAGCGCTTGAACCGTATAAACGCCTGCTACTATGCAATTCCGTATTATTTAACACCCGTATTTGCTCCAAGCGTTACAAATATGGTATAAATATGGTAGAAATAGTTCTACAATGCTTTAGATGCACCTTACAGAGGCTATCGAAGCAGCATGTATATAAATTTCCCAAGCAATAAGAAATTGCGAGATAAACTATCTTAACGTTATAACTCACATATTTTTCAAAATCACTCACAGTGAACTACATCAAACTCACAACTACACACCTACCTTTAGCATCAACAATTTATCATTTCTATCTCGAACGCAACTAGTACATCCAACAACAACAACACTTAAACCTTAAAATCTGGTCGCTTAAAACTGGAGCCATTTTGACACAACAAAACGCAACGAAAACAACACTCTAAACAGCCCTCCAAACAGCAAACAAACGCCATCATAACACCATTTACTCTCAAACAAGATGCCTCCCCCGAGGGGTATCGTTCACAGAAAAACCTCCCGTGCGTCAATTGCCGTTTCATCCCCCTTGCGCTGCACTTGTTTCGCCGAAAAACCCAAAGTGGCGATCGAAACTGCCACGTCGGCAGCAGCACGGCCCGGTGTGTAGCCTTTGGTGGGGATGTAAGGCTGTCTCGCCGGTTATCCAACAAGACCGATAGCGGCAAAGAATCGAGGGAGTGAAGTTAACCATCAGGCTCCCAGCAACCCCCGCGCTAAAGGTCATTAATCTTGCTTATAAAAACACATAATCCCTTATAAACGTGTATTAAATAAATATTTATTGAAGTAGATTCACTCCTTTGCCTCGTTTGCACTCCCGGTGAAATTGGCAGATGAAAGGGGAAAATCGCACCTTCGAAAGGCAGCGATTCTTGTGTATACTAAGGCAGCATTCGAGAAGAGCGATTTCTTGGGTGTAATGTAACATTTCACCACTTTGACGAAAAGGTTAAACTATTGATTGAAGTTTTTGGAGTTAAGAGTTCAATAATGTTTCTTTATGAATGCCCTTTAGGTCCAACAAAGATCGAAACTCATGCGCATATTTGCAAAGAACATGCTTGAGCAATATTTTCTGTAACATGAATCATAGAAGGACCAAATCTATCCTTCAAACTTCGCGTTCCCGCACCAGCTGAACCCACAAAGCACACAGAAGACAACAAAACATCCTCTCCAGCACGGAAATTGATTACATATATTTCGTGTTTGATCAATAAATTTATAACAATTTCTCATATTTATTCACCGGGTTTGAAAGGCCCCGAAACCCGATCGCATAACATATGCTTCCCGAACGAGCCCGCGCTGCCGTTGTTCACGTTAACCAACCACTCTTTCTCTTGGACCACCCAACCAACCACCCGTTGGTACGGTCAACGCAACGACCATCAATAATAATCCGTACCGCGATGGGCGCTTCCTCCCCTGCCCAATGGGCGATAATAAAGCAACACTTTATGCTTGTTAAGAGCCACCCACCTGCCACACCAACACAGGCCACCCAAACGACCGAGCGGTATTGGTTTTACAGTAACGGCAGCGAGCAGACATTTTGATTTGCTTATTTTTATTTCATTTTTATAGCCTTCATCCTGACACGGTCGCATGTTTCGGGCGCTTGGATGTGCTCGTGTGAATGTGTTTGTTTTTTTTTATATTTTGTTTGATAATTTTGTGCACATTCTTTCGTCCGTGCGGTTGGGTGTATGGGAGATGTGGAAAGCAAACACAGAGTACACAAACATCGTCCACACAGATAACACGATGTTTCGTGCTAAGGAATTCTTCGTGCACGCAGGCATTGCACACGGTGGAGGAAGGAGATACAGCGAAGGACACACCAACTCACACGGTCGTCTCACAAACGTCTCATAAAATAACCATAATCGTTCAAACGTGTTGCTCACGCGTGCAGAATAGGCCAAAAACAAAGGGAAAGGCGCATTACTTCCTTCCGCCATATCTAACAAACAAACAAAAAATACGCGAAACAGTAAGTGCGTTTGTGTGGATGGTTTGTCCCACCAAACGGTTTGATGCACTCGTTAAAGGTAAATGATGGATCCATTTCGGGGCGAAAGTAACTTCACGTGCAAGCAAGTTATAGACTGTGTACCGCTCGCTGCTAGAGGTGACAATGGAACGCTCAAACTGGCGACAGAAGCAGCAGGAAACAGGTCGTAATATTTTAGTACATGGATTGTAGTGAAGAGCGTCGATTGCTAATGTCTCGATTGTAAAGTATTCAGTTGTCAATTCAGCACAAACATGAAGACGATTTTTTTGCTGGAGTTTGCTGCTAGAGTAATAATCGAATTTCTGGATGCATTACAATGTGTACTGCAAAATTTATTCAAATTTCATTCACAAATCCGCAGATTAAGGTATGATAAGCTTTTCCCCTGTACAAGAATCTAGTAAAATACGTCTGCACTGTACAAAAATTGAAAAAGAACGGTTTGTTATTTGCATTGCATACTATCAGGCTGATTTCAACAACGCGATTATGCAGTATGCAATCCGCATGGCAGTCTATGCTGAATTTATTCAATTTACGTTATAATTACATATTGAGGGTAACTCTTACTAACAAGTTTACTGCCTGCTTGAGTATTAGCTAGCTGTGAAATATTTGGATAAAACCTTCAGTTATTGAAGTAGAATTTCAATTTGCAAACAACCTTAAAAATGCATTGCAAACGATGCTTTAACAACCAGATTAAATTGATTCTCCAATAAAGATGTCGTCCGACTGTTGGTGCAAGGTGGTAAATGTCACCGGTAATCCCAACTACAAGACAACGCTCACTCGCCCACAACCCCGTAGAATGCACCGGACCGTTTAATTGTTTGTGTTTGTCTCGACCGGGCAACGTGCAGATGCACCTTTGGTATGTCCCCAGAGGTCAACCAATTGACTTGCTCCTACGACGAAGATGTAACGAATGAATCCCTCCTCTAACGCTCACACTGCCTACCCACCTCACCGTACCTTCCGTACAGGTTCAACCAGGTCGTCGTGCAGGTAGGAGTGTCCCGAGCCATGCTGTTTGATGTAGCGCCCGTTTTGAAGGCACTGATCCATTTTGATTAGTTTTATAACCACCCGACCACATCCAGGCACAGGTCGCCAGCAGAAGTATGAGGCTATGGCTGGTTTGTGGAGAGGGGAATGCAAAAGACGGCCACTCGTAATTACGAAACCCGGTTCCAATCGGAACGCCCAGAGGCTGTTGCATATTTTATGCCGGCATCCCTAAGCCTGTCGGTTTGCGTTTCATTCGTTTCCACCGCTCTGGACAGCGCCGAGCATGCGTTCGCTCCCCCCCCCCCCCTCCCTCTCTCTCTCACTCTCTTCTTTTCCCTCCGGCACCACCCAATGCTAACGCATCGGGCACAACTAGGGAGGAGGGAGGGAGTGCTGCTGAGGAAAATCTATTACACCGGTGAGAATTAATCACCCTTTTGGAAGCTGTTAATTTGTTTTATGGTGTAGTATCCAATTATCTCGTTGCACCAAATGCACTTACGCACACGCTGGCACGCCCGAAATGCTCGGCCTCATGGCTCAGGGATTCGCCCTTGCGAAGGTAAACATTCGGTGTCCTTTTTCATTTTGGCTCGATGTGCGAAATGAAAGGGAGGATGGGTCGCCTAGTTGTCATTCGTATTACGCGCGATGGATGGGATGAATAGGCTCGTTATGCGAATGATGTGAAACGTTTCTAGAATGACAATATTTGTGTCAAAAATATAAATCATCTAAAAAAAGGTAAAATCATTCGAAAATAGAAGAAGAATTGCAAATGAATCTATGTCGCCAGAAAGTATGCAATCAGTCGTACACGTGCTTTTGATCAGGTGTAATTAGCATCACGAAACATAATTTTCTTTCAAATCCATTATATTTTCATGCTTCAGTGTATTCGTTTAAACGATATTGATGTTTATAAAAAATAACTTTCAGCTAAAGATACAATTAACACAATCACTAGTTCCTAAAAGTATGCAAATGTGATCAATTTCCCTTTTTATATCAGTTTCTGAAGAATAAAGCATATCTTTAGGCGCTTTACGAACGCTCTCAAGGCAATACATCAGTTTTGATAACTTATCAAACAACTTTTACGATATTCCATTCCACCCTCCAACCTCTTTTCATTCTCTTGGCCTCCTCGTTGACCTTAATCCTACCCCCCGCCCACCGGGCATCTTCCATCACCCAACGTACATACACTACTTTTCATCTCCCGCATGCATTTCCTTTGCGGTCCTTGCGACAGGGCAGGGGCGGGGAGGAAGGGGGCCGTTTATTCCTTCCAACCGATCAAACACGCGCGTCGGCTTGCGGTTCGCTCGTCCGTGCAGTGCTACCGCGATGACGCGCCACCCGAAAATGCGTACGGCGGGCGCGTAAAAACGAAGGAAAACACCATTAGCAGGAAATTTATGTTTACGGGAAATGAATTTATTGATTTTATGTTTGGTCACCCGGAGGACCAGGAGCAGCGTCAGTGCAGCCCGGTTGAGCGGAGGTGAAACGTGGAAAAGTGGCCAACCACAACAATCACCACCCACCCGGGGCTGTCCCAACCCAACCCAACAACCAGCCATAACATCGGTGCACCACCCAGACACACAATAGCCGACCGGCGTGTTTCCATATGGTTCCCGGGAAGCTCGTGTTAGTTCGATTTTCCTTTCCCACTTCCACGTGCGGGTGGGCCCGTTTTTATGGTGTTTCAATTGGGCGCAAAGAAAACAACTTTACTGCGAGACTGTTGCGGATTTTCTTCATTTTATATCCCCCCCCCCCCCCCCTCCCCTTCCCCTTGCTCCATGGGGTGGCCGTTTTTTTACCCATCATTAAACAAAACCTCCGTTTCTGGTACTTTCACCGCACAAACCAACGGAATCGAGGAAAACAACGATACACGCAACGGTTGTAATACGTTTCTTCTGTTCGGCGTGTTCCACTGTTTGAACCCTTTTGATCATTCTACCGGGTGTGCCCCAGCTATCATGCCATCCATCCATCCCGTGCCGAAACATTATCTTCATCACCGGGTCGGGGGAGGGGTGGAAAAAATGGCAAAACTTTTATGGTGTTGCATTGGAGGTTTGCTGACGAGCGAATAAAAAATTCGAACAGATAGAGCACTACCGAAAACATAACCCTCTCTCACCGTCTGCCTTTCTCTTTCTCCGTCTCACTTTCCCTCTCGCTGCTCAACATTCATACAAATGTTTTATTTATTGAAATTATGAGCCATACAGTTATAAAACCGAATGAATTTCAATAATAAATCTGATTGAATAATCAGAATTTATGTCAAAAATATTCAAATGCGCGACGTGTTCGACGAGCAGAAATGGCTGTTGCACTTTCCCTCTCGCGCGTACCGCTCTGGTGGGCCAACCTTTTTTTCCAACCCCAAACGGGCGTCCAATTTTCACTCTCTTTTGCAAAACGGAGCGCCCCATAAATAGAGAAGAGAGAAGGGAGGGGTAGCGGTGAGCAATTTACGATCCTCACTTCACTGTTTCCTTTCCTGCATCGGCAAAATAACAAGCCACAAGGTTGGCTGTTGTACGGGGGCATTTGCTTCGCTGCCCCCCCCCCCCATTCCCGAACAACAACAGATTCCCTCTGGCTTGGTCCAACCAAGCCGCGGTGGGTTCAATTGGTATTCGCTGCTGCAACAACGAAACGGCCGTACTAATGCGGTACCATATACACGGAAATCAGCTGTATAATCTGCGCTGTGGTGCCATAAAGCTTGCCGTAACGATGTCATGCAATTGGCGTTAGTAGATGGAGGGTGCTACATACCGCAAAACTGCGCTCTGTTGGCCTTTTTTTTTTTTTGTTGTGCAGGGATATATTTCAATATCAAAACAACGGCTCTTTTGTGAAGGTAAACGCGGTAAAGCGGAAGAGTTTATTTATTCTACAGCAAGTGTTGCATACATTACACATCATATTGTACCGTCGTTTAGCAGTTGTTTAATGTTAAAACAGGCTGATCAGCGCTCTTTAAATGATCTTCTTGATTGATTGATTTTTCCAGGGCCAGGCCACGAAAGTGACAACTGCTTCCCACTGCCAGGTTTGCACTGGTCACAAAACCGTCCTGTATGGCGATTGTATGAATGCTAACCAAACAGGATGCAAATCTCAGCCCCCGATTCAAGCATCTGTTCGAATAATCAATTACTCGCCACCATTCAAACACTTGTTCGCCATTGCGACAAACATGGATCGATGATGCTGATGATGATGGTTCAAAAATTTCACCCTACAGTCTTGGCCACCGTCTCTGCCATCGGTCAATGTTGTTACCCCCCTGCTGCCTTTTAGGAGGCCCACATTTTTGTGCGCCTGAAGACGAGATGCCGTACAGTGTCTGCCCTTTCAAATCAGCTCTCTCGCACACAAACATCGCTCTATCGCACGTTCTTCTGCAGCCCGGCCCCGGTCATCGCAGCAAACATGGTGTTTGCCTTCTGTCGCAGTTTAATTAAATTTACCTTTCCAAAGTGCACGGGGAACGCATCACGCCCGCCTTCTGGCAGACTGGTTCTGCAGCCGGTTGGCTGGCTCGCTGGCTGGCTGTTTGCGGGCACGATGGCACGATACTGTTTGCATTCTTGCAATGAGGTGAACACTTTGGCAACGCCATCTGCCCCACTGCTGCTGGCCAGATTCTCCCGCGGGACAGTGCGCCATCTTCTGGCGCTATTCTGAACGTGCACTACTGTACCGGTGTGTGGGGCTGTGCTGGTGCGTTGTCCTTCGCTCGGGAAGATTTGTCTCAATTATAAAAGTCGCTATAAGCAAATTAACCTTGCCGGTGCTGCTTCTAACGTACGCAAAGTGTATCCAAGGATCATGTCCCAGACATGACCGAACGCACGGCATGAACTGCATACGTGCACTGTTCGTGCATAGCTGCTGCCCACGCACAAGCCCACCTGGCCCAGTGGTCCATCAACGGTGTGACATTAGACCAACGGCCAGCAGACTCTGAGCGGCTCTAATCGTTCTGTGGAACGTTACTTTCGAAAAGGCAACGCACATTATCTCATTCTAGCAGGTGGCTTGCGATAACTTCCGGCTCGTTTTTTAAACACCAACCCCACACTACTTTTCCATTCGAAATCAAGGTCTAGAGGGTCGTCAGCTGGAATGCACAGTGTCTTCTTCAAAAGGTCCAGTGAGCTCCGAGGTCTCCCGTGATGTAATGCATCTCCATGCACAACCGCCCTTCATCAGCACCGATCCGATATGCGGAGGTATATTTGGTTGCATATAAATAGGTATTTATAGATGTGGTCCAGCTTGGTCGGTTGGGCCAGCAAATCGTTCCATCAGACACACACACACACACACTGCAGACCGTTGGCTACACAATGGAGGCTAGAAATAATTTAAAATTCATACAGCCCCTTCCCAGGCTTTGTAGAGATCAGGCAGTCTCTCGTGTCCTATTGGAGATACACGCTAGAATTCGTATCCTCTCGTGGCCAGCAGCGAACCAACACTGGACGTACGTATGAGCTCATGTGACTGGTGCTTTGCTGCAAATGCTGCCCAGCTCTGCGGACTGCATCCTGCAAACGTGTCCGGACACCTGTTTGGTACACAATTTGTGCGTTGGAAAGCGGTACACGGGCGTTTGGGATTTAAATCGAGCTACCCGACGTGCGATGCGTACTAAATGCGCTAAATGTTACGCCGTTTATAGGGACGTAGGCTTGAAAACGATTGTAGAGTTCCTACAAAACTCGCCGTTGATAAGTAGTAATAAAATGAAAAATACTTTCATAACATCATCTCACCATATATCATTGTAAGGGAACGGGGTTTAGAAACAAGTTTTACAAAACTATAGGTTCCATGGGTGGCTTCGCACAGTTCTTACTAGTTACCAGAGTAACTAAACTACATTTCCCTTGGGATTTAATTCCAAATTTTAAGAGCAATTCTTATCATCTAATATAAAATGACACATCTAACCGGCCCGTAAAGGGTACGATGCTAGAGTACATATGCTTACCATTCTATCGATCCGTGTACACTGAGTACATAGACTTTGATAGAGTACACGGTACCTTCAGTAATTCGACTAGCAATGGAACATGTAATCTAAAGTATCTAGTTAACGATTTCAGCTATGAAAACAGACATTTTCTAAGATTTATGTAAACTTTTTACTGTTCTCTATCGACACATTTTCTTAACGCTATTGAAATGCTCCTCGTGGCATTCGTCAATTCGCTTTGACCACTTAAACCATCTACTGGCGCCATCTATTGCAATTTTGTCTACACAGCGCCAAGGTTACTTCCGATGTCTAGCTCCTATCTACCGATATTCTAAACACATTCCAACAGCTCACAATCTTAAATATACACGTTTACGGTACCCTTTCTGACCACCTGTCCACTGCATCTTTCCTTTGAAACGTATTATCGAATAAATTTGCATAACACGCAATGCTCAAGGGATCGCTAAATATTGGACCCTTTTCAAACAAAACGACAATTGGTGATACTTCCTGTGTCACCTTGCAAAAAGCCGAACCAAACCCAAAAAAAAGAAAACACAACACCATCTAGCTAATCGCACCCGTTTGCGGTAGTGTCCTGTGATTCGTGTCCTTTATCCGTCCAACAGCAGAGCAGAAGGATGGATTTCCCGCGCACTCACGGCGGCTTACGGCCGATTAGCGACCGTGCCGTGCCGTCCGTTTTGCTGGGGAATAAAAATAGCTTCCTCCATTCAACCTCCGGGAAAAAACCTGATACCTGAGCGAACAAAAAAAAACAACATTCCATCTACACCCATACGAACGATGCACAAAGATAAAGTAAAACTCCAAAACATCGTGTCTCCCCGGCGGGTGGTTTTCCTCCCACTCCTCCTGGAGGCAATGAGCACCGGGTGTGAGTTCGACGCGATACTTCACGGTGAACAATAAGAAAGCAAAAAAAAACAGCAGCCCCACTTCGTTATCCCTCGTGCACGAATCATTTTTATTCTTTATTTTCCTTCGAGCTATTGAACTGGTGCGAGGCCCGTAGTACGGCCGGAAGTGGCACTACGCGAAGGAAAAAAGGAAGCACCAGCACCGTGCACCAGCACGGACCGGAAACGAATCTTTGTTAATTACACCTGAATAGCCGCAATTAGGGCGCGTTGATAAAGTTGATAAAGATCCCCCTCCTGATCCATCCATCGTTACCGCGCGCCCGCTTTACCATGCTGCCATCCCGGCTATACCCTCTGCTTGCCTCTTTTCGGCACGTGGAAACGCTAGACCCGCTTTCCTTTCCCGCCTACGCCTGTTGTAATCCTGAATTCCGCGTAATCAGAACCATTTCCGATTTGGAAACTTCGAACGCACCTTTATCATACGGGTACCGAGAGGGTGCGGGTTTTGCACCGGACTTTCTGCTCCACGCAAACCGCCACCATTCATACCACAGTTCATAACAGAGAGCTGTCGGGAGGCGAAAAGACGAACAAAAAACCTGCCGTAGTGCGTACGTCATGATCAAGTATCGAGGCGTCTCCGTTCTATTATTTCCCTCTTCGGGAGCCATTTTCTCGACTGCCAATCTTTCCTTTCGTTGGGCAAAGTTTTCACCCGCTTTCCGGCGCTCTTTATTCCCCCCGTGAGTTCCCCTCCCAATCTTGCTCTCCATTACCGCCTACCTATCGTCAGAGCGTGGCTAAGGGATTTCGGAACCACGATGATTAAAAGGTCCAACACACGGCAAAAGGACACCAGAGCAACAGAAGCAGAACGCTTCCACGCTAACGAAGAAAAACCAATTTCCTCTCGGCGCTCTCTTACACCACGACCGTTCGAGGCCTTCTACCAGCGAGACCGGAGCTGTGTGGAAACTTCCACGGGCGTAAGAAATGCCCGCAAGAACTGCCTTCGCCTGCCTCCTGCCATGGTTTCGTTAATAAAGCAATTAAACGCTGATTTATGGGTGAGGATTAGTGTTTGTAAATTCCGCACCGCGCAACGGTGGTGAAGCGATTTTCGGCCACTTTGCCATTGCGCCAAAACGGCGTGATGCGTGATGCTTGGCAAGATAAAGGAAGTAAAGCCCGCGCGTGGACAACGCCGTTAGTGGTCAATTGTGCGCATTAACGTGTCGTTTAGGGATGGTGGTGGTTTTCTGTGCCTGCGACACAACACAACGCAAAGAAGCACACCAAAATCACTTCACTCTTTGAGTGATTCTGCAAATTTCGAAGCCCATTTGTCACACTTCGAACGTGGCGTGGCGTAAAACCAAGTAAGACAACAGACTCACTGGCGTAATTTTCCTCCCTGGCGCACTGACGATAATGAACTCGGGTCGGTACGCATTACTGGTCATCTCTGTCCCGTCACGTTAATGTGGTGGAGGATGACAAAATGACCTCCAATTAGTTGGAGCTTATTAGGGAGCGGTCACCCCCCACCCCCCCCTCCTGGGGTCCTGGTTGGCTGGAGGAAGTAATTTAGTACGTTATTACAAACGATCAGGGCGCTTAACGGAGAAGCAATCATGCTCTTAAGAGTATTGTTTTTGATTGATTTTATCGATTTATTTACACATTTTTATCGCCCAAACTTCGGAACAATTTCTGAACCGAAAACATGTTGAATCACCGCCCAAAAGAACATCGGCAAAACTCGCCAACCGAACTATCATTGCAAAATGAAATGCCAATAGCGCCATTTACCCCCTTCTGCCTTTATGCACTCTCCACTCCACTGAAACAATCGCAACAGATAGAGAAAGAGAGAGGGGAAGCAAAATCGATTAAAACTACTCCCAACGAACCTCCCGAAACGCGCCAGATCGATCAATCGCTATCGGGAAGTAATTAATTTATTGCACACATTGCCGAAGTCAGCCCAATCATCTGCCTCGGTCCTCCGTCTCGGGGAAAACTGCTCGCTGCTGCTTCGATGCCGAACGGCCAGCTGATGTGCAGCGACTGCAGTGCACTGGCGCAACAAATTGAAAAACTAACCACCACCACCATCCGGGAGAACGATTCCGCGATGCAACCGTTTCGTTGCATCTGGCAAGCGCGTACGACGCTGGACAGTAGTCGCACAATAAAAGAACTTTTTCGGTCACCACATGGTCCAACCCGGGGTTTATTGGATGCTGGATGCTATTGGCGGTTCTAAGACCGCGACCGCGACCGTTCGTACCAATACGGAGGATTGGTCATCGAACGATAGCAACATAGCACAAGCACACGCGGAAGCTTCACGATTCTGCCCAGCTGCGAGCTGCACGTTGTTGGACACAAAAGTTACAAAAGTTGCGGTGCAACCCGTAGTAGAGACAGGAAACAAAAACCAAGCACACTTCACCAGAGGAAGAACGCTTACGCTTTCCTTTTCTGGTTCTTCCCATCCCTGACGCAGGATGGTTTGTCTGGAGATGGTCTCGACGTTGAAAATTATCGCCATTAGTTTAGCGCATTCTACAATCATTTCGTGGTTGTTCGTCTCTCTCTCTATATATGCTCCTGTGCGCTGCAACTCAGTGTACGATGAATAGATTCCAATCTCAGAAACACCATCTCGATGCGTCGTCTAGCACCGGCAAGCAAACACTCCGTGCAAGCCTCACGTGTTCGTGTATGCCTCCTAAAGAGGGTGCCTGATCCATTGTAGGGAATCATCCCCACCGTTGCACCTGTGCGAACGCGTATGCGGATGTGTTTATATGCCTGGTCGGTCCAGCCCATACGCAGAGCTACAGCAAACTCCCCGCATGGTCTGATACAGTCCCCCATCACATCCACCCAACATACATGAAGGATGCTTTCGTTGAACAATAGCCACCCAGGATAGACCGAACGATCCTACATTCAGGATGAATTTACAGGCCCATCCAACCAAGACAATCCTTTCGCTGACGACGCCTTTAGTGTCGCACCCGCTATTACTTGCGTATCTCATCCTCCTCTTCCTCGCATTTCAATACCATTTCTCAACCCTTCCCATTTGTTTTGTCACCCAACGCGGGCACCAGAATCGACCAACTGTGGGTGCAATTTGCCATTGTGCTCTAGTAGTATGGGGACGTATTGAGCGAGCATCCCGTTAGATAGCAGCCAACAGACGGAGCCGCCTGAACGAGAGCCTGCTTTGGCTTGCAGACGGCAGAATGCAGGCGAATTGTGATTGTACATGATGTTATTTTATCGCTGTTTGCCGCCATTTGTTGCCAATTCCGGGGCACGTGTGCGTGTGTGCGCTCTCCGTGGACAAAAAGGACATTGCCCGCGCGTGACGCACAGTGAAATCGGGCGCGCGGCCCGAAAGCGACGATAATGGAAACCAAACGGTCCGATGTCTTTTGAAGCAGCATTGGACAATGGTTTGCGGGTAGCTTGGGCAGAGGACAAAACTGATGACGTGCTAATGTCAATCGGAATATTGACGATTCGACGAATAGTTTGGACATTTCATGCAAATACCTGTTTTATCCAACAGGTCTCTTAAAAGAGCATTCGATATGAACTTAATAGCAGATTACATTTGCCCATTGTTTGGAGCAATCTTGCAATCTTGGAAAACGATTTTCCACACACCTCGCCTCCATGAACCTAGCCACGATTACGCCACGAATAACATCATGAAACAATGCCATGCTGTGACCTTTACTGCTCCACCTTCAACAGAACGTAGCGTTCGCATGATTTATGTTTATAAATACAATCGTTTTGTATATTTAAATTAAATACGCCAATAGCAGTATGCAGCGCTGCCTGCACGATCCATGCGTTCTTCCTTGTTGCACATCCGTGCGCTGATTGTAGAATTGTGTGGGACCTACCCGTTGGAAGATGGTTCGACAATTTCTATGCTTGCAATCATGGTCGAAGGGGATGTTCAAGGCTATTCAGTTTTTGCAACGCTCCCTGAATGATTCACGAGCGATAGGATGCTTGCAGATAGTGACATGCTGCGGTTGCTCCAGTCTTGCAAATGGATTAGAGCGTCGTACCAACTCTATC
The DNA here is from genome assembly GCF_943734685.1 of Anopheles coluzzii. NCBI lineage: Eukaryota > Metazoa > Arthropoda > Insecta > Diptera > Culicidae > Anopheles > Anopheles coluzzii. The sequence continues at coordinate 115,106,511 of NC_064670.1, forward strand.
AAGAGGATGTACACTTAACTGGATTCAGGGCGGATTTTCGATTATTCGAGTATTTTGGGCACACTTTCGGCAGTCGATGATTGTGGGACGTGGGCAAAATTCCGGGTCACACGGTTTAAAAAAGTACTGGAAGGACATGTTTTCCAGTATGTGCCGATGTGGTTTATGACAGAATAACCGTTTACTAGGGTTAGAAGCTGAAGACGAACTGTATACTCTGAGCAATGATTTTGTAAGATTTTCTTTCAAGGTCTTTTAAATACGAACATATGACAACTACAACTAATATTGAAGAAGACTTACAGCGTACGATATTTCGGAGTAATTATCAAGAAACTACTGTATCTTGATTGAAGGCTTGTTCTTCTTCTTCTACTTGGCGTAACGTCCTACGCGGAAATGCCGGTCACAAGGCTTTTATATCACTGTCAGACGACAGTGCGATTGAAGTTTCATGCAAAACTTCGTTTAAAAAATGTAACAACATCAGAGCTCAAGTCTTTCATTTAACAAAGCTAGTGAACAATGAATGTTTCTTATCTAAAAGCTCACTCGCCGGGGTCATGAATTTCTCGAATTCTGCCCGGTATCTTGAAAAGTTAACCGACCCTTGTGCTCGACTCTTGGTAGTTTTAAAATGTCCAGAGCTCAAGCGCAACCAAAAGCACAAGTACACTAATCGTTAATGGCTTACAAAACTGCATCCAGAACCGATATGACCATTCCACTCCACTGCAAATGCACCGTAGTGACATCGAACTGGTCTTCCTAGGAAATTTAAGTAACGGTAGCGGTCGAGACATCCGAGACATCCACCTTGCACCTTCACTACCAAACAGAGCGTGCATCCCATGGTGACCAACCGTGCGGAAAAGGGGATTGGTTGTGCATGAATATTTCATATTTAATCTGCAGAGTTTAATTGTGCACATTACCTATTTAAATGGGGCCCATCATTCGCAGCGCCGACCGGCACGAACAGACACCAGAGTTCACCACCGTGTTGTCCCGAGCCCTGATGCTCCAAAACAATGGGAGAAGACCCCAGAAGACGAAACGCAGAAAATCGAGAAATCTCAGAATGATGATTTGCCGGTAGCCCGGTCACCGAGGCATACGCCACCTTCATTCGTTCGCCTTTTGGCAGTTCGGGAAACCCGGTCTGGCCAACCGATACTTTACGCTGCGGTGTACAGCCGAGACTGAGACGAGGAAGGGAGAGTATCAGCCAGCCCAGGTGAATGCACCCTCCAGATCCAGCATTGTCTGTATGTGTGCAGTGCTCCCGGAAACCAAAAGTCGTCCGGCCCTTTCCTTTCGGGCGGTCTTGTAACTTCCACTTACTGTCAGACCGATGTGGCGGTGGTCGAGCACCGGACCGGGAAACGGTAATTTTCATTCAAATTCGATTAAGCTCGTTAGCTACGGTTTGGGAATTCGGCATCAGAAACGGCTGGCAGATCATTGTCCGGAGTGTCGGTCTGCCGGTGGATCGTCTGCATTTTGGTGGACGTCCTTTTCGGCGTGCGAAATTCAATGGCTAGCTTCGTCCGTTGGTGCTCTAAATGCCCTGTACCAAAGGATTGGGTATAATTTTAATTCACTGATGACCCTTGTTTCTGTGCCCGAGCGATACTTACTTCAATTTGCCAATAATACAGGATATCTACGTTCCAGTTACTGTAACAGAGTTGTTCAATGTTTTAACAAAAATATATCATTTTATGTACTCTGGTTTAACAAGAAACTAAGCTAATATAAGATACAGAGATCCTAAACTTGTGCTGCTTTTGAGAAAAAGCATTCAACACGCCGTTATTTGTACTTGTATATCGCGTTATCTAAATGGCGTAAAAGTACACCCAACGACTCGCTCAACAAAACCCTACCTAACATAATAGAGCCGGTGTGAACACTGGCACCAACAAAACGCTCTCGGTAATCACTGTAAATAACGAGCAAAGCCACCGACAATGGCGATTAATTATCCCGCTGGAACGGAGCAAAACCTCCCGCCCGGTGCTGGGTGTCGAAGCGACCAAGACACCCAGAAAAGGGATGTGCAAGTTTGCATAAAATTTTATTTTTCTCCAGCAACACGGAACAGCAAACGGAAAGCACCCAGCACCCAGAACGGAACGGGAAGCGAACAAACGAAACTTCTTCCTTCACATAATGCAAAGGACTTTACCTTTATCCGGCTGTTTCATTGGGCAAAGTTTTTGCGTAGCAACAAAAAACACTCCCACACACACACACACATGCGCTCGTTCCGGAAACGACGAGTTAACTGGGAGCGTCCAAGCATCCAAAACCCCTCCCAGGGGTTCCTAAATGCCCACCGGCACGGACTACTACAACAAGGGCAAGTCAACAGTTTTGTCTATTTCCATTGCTTACGGTTGGCATTAATTGCAATTAGAAGCACATTATCAATCCCACCGCACACCGATGGCAGGATTTGTCCAGTGAGCCTGCTAGCAGTACCGTCCCAGTAGGTAGGCGGGTCTATTGTTACTCCGGATTACTCTGGCTTGCTCCCTATCTTTTGCTAAATTCCCTACCGCGTGCCGAAAGGATTAACCCGCAAGCGGTCGTGCTGAAAGGTGCTGAAAGAGGTGATTACGCACTGGTTAAGAAACTGTCCAGCAGTGCTTTCACGGGGTCGAAAACGGATATTGACCAGCACGTCCCATTTTGGACTGAGCTCTCTACCTACCGAGCTGCAAAAAGGATGCTCGCGTATGCGTATACGCTTCCCAACACACTCACACTATACGTGCACGTAACAAAGTCTGGCGCTGATCCTTTTGCGGGCTTCGTGCTCTTGCTTCAAAATCCCTTTCCAGTTCATCCTACCAAAGAGAGTTCCAAAGACACAATACACCTTCATTTGCATTGACCCTTGCCCATGTGGCAACCTTTCCGTAGCGGACGGTAATTATTACGGCCCCTCCCTACCCGCCTCTAAACCACCAACCCCGGGGGCCAGCGTTAAGTTAATCGTAAATGCAATTTGAATCGTTTGCATTTTTAACTGACGATGACCGGACCCGCCTCCAACTCATCAATTGTCATTTACCGAGAGCCGACCGGGCCGTGCGATTACCTCCCTGCTCTCCCTGAGGTTGATGATGTTTGACCATTTGCCGTTTGTTGTTTTCCGGGGTCTAATCAGAACGGTCTGACACGAACGGGGACTATTACTCGCTAGCTGTGGACGTAAGGGTTAGGCGAGTGGTCATAACTTTATATTAAATTGGCACAGCATAAGACGTTGACTAGGAGATACTAGGACCGTTTGCCCTAATGGATAATTGTGCGTAAAATGTGCCTACAAACATTCAACTAAGTGTTAATCGTTACCGATTTAAAGTATTACAAGAATGGGGTTGAAAGCTGATTGGATTAACAATATGAGGCCAGTAAGCGATTTGCTTGATTGTTTCATATCAGTTTTTAGTAGTGTAGTTTTAGAAGAAGGCGTAAGATTCGCTTTAATTGCACGATAAACCCATTAAGCTTGCTGGTATATCACATTAATTTGAGGGAAGTAAGAATCGCGCGGGACTTGTAATTTAACGCACTTTTTAAAGAATGTGCAGACAACATGACGCTCTATCCATATTTCTCAATAAAAAAATGCATTCATTTTATTAGTTTCGTTCTTAAGAGAGCTTAAGGCTTAGTAAACCTACTTAATATCCTTTGTTTCATTTTTTTTATAAAAAAGCGCTTAGGAAAACGTTAGAACTTAAAAAGTGCTTTCTCACAATTTTTGTATTAAAATGAAACTAATTTGTAGCTCTGTTAACTAATCGACTCATAATTTGAGCGCATTGATTTAGACAAACCCTCCTTGTATGCCAATAACTTTATCGTGAATGTACCTCGGCATTGTTTCATTTCCTAATGACCATCCAATGGGACAGAAAATGGCAGCTCGTTCCAGCTTCGGCCACATCCCATCCAAAGCCCAATATTTATGTTCAACATTCATCTCAAACATCGTCAACATGCGCATAAATCTCATTAAGAGATTCCTTCAAGATAACGAAGCAATAGCTACGACCACACTAACATTTTCCACCGTTTATTTTCTTTTTCCGCTCCCTTGGCGCAGGATTCACCATACCTCTGAGCGACTTCCGGACGTTCAAATGTGGGCCAAACAACAGCAACAGCAACACCAATCTAATCAACGTGAAGACCAACTCCTCCCGGCATCTGTCGGTAAGTGCTTCCCCTAGCCAGCCGCAACCGGACACGGGCGCCACTGCACCGGGCCCGATCGTGACGATACGGGCGGCCGCATCCAACGGTGGCCAGCAGCAACCACCAGTGCTGCTCGCCTCGATAGGCGCTAAATCTGGCCGTAATAATCCTAATTATGGCATCGGCAGCAGTAACGCCAATGGGCCGAACAGCATCACAACGTCACCGTTGCCGGGGACGACCACGGCAACGCTAATTTATGCCGAAACGACCCCCGTTGCGCCGATTGTGGCGGCGGCCGCTGCAGCTCAAGTGTCCGATAAGAGGCAAGATAAATCATCGCTCGTTTCCTCGTACCACAAGTCCGTAACAGGTCGGCAACAGCCAGCCACGCTGCTGGTGCAAACTGCCGCCACGCAACACGCTCAGCAACAGCATCGCACGGAGCAACAGTCAAGTGCTGCCGCCATGTACCAGCCCCATTCGCAAACACCGGCGACGGTCGCATCCTCCACCACGACTGCGCCCGCCTGCTACGACACAACGGCGGCCATATTTCGCGATCGCAGCATAGAAGAAACGGAAGCCGCACATGATTTATTGTCACTGTCCCAAAGCCTACCGCCCCTGACGGCACCGTGCGTCGTTACGATCCTGCACCCGGGGGGCACTGGTGCGTCGAGCGAACCGCTGCCGCTGGTGGGATCCACCAGCCCGCAGCATACCCCGACCAATGGAGCACAAAATCATCATCCGCCACAGCAGCCGAACGCGCCCTGCCAGGGCGGCATCATCAGTATTGTGGAGGCGGCCACGGCAGCTAATTACCAGTGTCCGCCCGGATCGGGACCAATCTCGATGATAATACCCTGCTACGAGCTGACGACAACGATGTCGGCTTCGGCGCACAGTGACGGTGAAAGTGCAACGACGATAAAAACCATCTCACCGTCCACCGCCGGCCCGCTAACGCCGCCCACGTCCGAGCACTCGTCCGACACGGAATGTTCGGCCAGCTCCGTCTCACCCGGCACCTCCTGTTCGTCCTCCTCGAGCGTGTTCTCCTTCGTACACTCAAGTTCCTCGTCAATCGCTTCCAAATATTCACCCTCACGCTCGTCCAACGGTACACCGCCGGTCCCGGAGGCTCCCCCGACCGGCCGACGGACCAGTCGCCGGCCACACCAGCAACCATCGGCCAGCAGCTCCGTCACGTCGGTGATTGTCAACGGTTCCGCGCTTGCCGCTGGGACGGCGCCAGTAACTCGCAAGCATAAATCTTCCACACCTTCCACTTCCGGTGGCACGGCGGCCAAGGTGCCCGCCGTAAGCGCCAGCGCCAAGGTGGTTGCTCCCGCGCCCGGCCAAAAGCTCTCGGGCAGTAAGACGGCCGAGCTGTACACGTACGATGATCTGATATCGAGCGACGGTCGGTCGAAAAATCGCAAGAAAGCTTCCAAGGAAACCGCTCCGGTGCAGGCCGTCGCCGCTTCACACTCCTCCAAAACGGGCCCGCCGGCTTCTCACGCTTCGAAAGCGGACGGTCCGGACCAATCAACGGCAGGGGATTGCGATTCGTCCGGCGAGTCGGCGACCGCCTCGAACGGAACGTCCAACGGTAAGGGCAAGTACAAGTGTCCCGAGTGTGGCAAGCAGTACGCCACCTCGAGCAATCTGTCGCGCCACAAGCAAACGCACCGCAGCCTGGACTCGCAGTCGGCCAAGAAGTGTGTAACCTGCGGCAAGGCGTACGTCTCCATGCCCGCGCTGGCAATGCATCTGCTTACGCACAAGCTGTCGCACAGCTGCGGCGTCTGTGGGAAGCTTTTCTCGCGGCCCTGGCTGCTCCAGGGCCATCTGCGGTCGCACACGGGCGAAAAGCCGTATGGCTGTGGTCATTGCGGCAAAGCGTTTGCCGATCGGTCGAACCTGCGCGCCCACATGCAGACACACTCCACGGACAAGAACTTTGAGTGTGGCCGGTGTCACAAAACGTTCGCGCTTAAGTCGTACCTCAACAAGCATCTGGAGTCGGCCTGCTACAAGGATGATGATCCGAACGGCCCTGGGCCCGGGGAGGGTGACAACTCGCCTGTCAGTGTGATCGGTGGGCGGAAGATCTACCACAGCAGCCAGGACATCGATCGGGATGAGTACGCGATGCGTATGGCTAGCGGTAGGCAGAACTATCACAACGATGACAGTTGCTCGACGACCACGATCGATGTCGTGACGGCTGATCCGGGGGATGAGGACGACGATGAAGAAGATATCGATATCATTACGACGTAATGGACGTCACCGGCAATGCTCTGTACTCTTTGAACTGTTTCTCTTGCGACTGATTTCGACTCCCCTTTCGCGAAAATGTCTGCTCTTTACTCTGATCCAATCATCTCCGAAGTCTCCAATAACATTTTTTGCGTTCCCTTCATAGCCCTTCACTGCCTTCCTGTCTCGTAGGCTCAAGTTGACTCACAGCAATCAAGGCATCAGTAGCCAAACCACCAAACCCTCTAAATTACTGTCATCCGTACCGCCTCGGATCGGAAAGCTGTACCGGAAATGTCACAAACCCGGTTTCCTACCTCAACCACTTCAACCTTCCTTTCAATATCTTTTAGGGCCTCTTCTTCAAACTAAAAAAAAAAGAACCCTCACTCTTCCTGATCTGCAGCAGCAGCTCCGCGACAGGAAATTGACAGGCAAATCTAAAATTGCCGCTCGGCAGCAAAACTTCTCCGTCGGCACCCAACGGGACAGGTGTGAAAAATTAAAGAACCGTTCGGGGGCCGGAAAACGGAAATTAGTTGGATTTTCGAATCCGGCTCGCTTAGCAGTGGATCAATTGCTAGAGCAGCCGAAGCGGGAATCTACTGTACAGCGGCTGTACTACAAACTGTTAGCTTGATGTAACCTTTGCTGATGTAAGAACCCTAGGACATAGTGGTATTTAAGTGTCCTCGGGGGAGAGAGATTGATAAGGGACAATATTGGGCAGCTATCTCGAACATGGATACAACATTCCATCAACCAGTTTTATGAAGGACCTACGCTGGCTTTGCCACGAATTTCTCTCCAAACTAATCAACCCAACGAAACCCAACGACTTGAAAATTTAAATAACTTCACTCCAAATTACAACAAATTGAAGAATTTGCATGGAGCGCACGAGCATCTTAAGATTGCTCGTTTGAAAAACGAGGGAAAGAGACATCATTCATTTTAGTCCACCTTATGCAAAGAAACACACTCTCTCTCTCTCACTCGTACTATGATGCCACCCAAAAGCGCACGCCAATGACATTCCATTTCCGCGTAGCAAGCGCGAGCTTGCGCGCACACATACACATCCCTACTACTATTCGCTCGGCTGCTATTTAGCTAAGGAAACCGGGACCGGGAGGCGCACATTGATGAAAAGTAATTTTGAAAGAAAATAAATTACTTTTAAATGATGACTCATTGCCCTATCGGTGGTACGCCGATACGCAGTGGCCCAAACGCTTTGCGCGGAACGCACCAGCACAGTATCGCAACGTCGCAACGCGCACCGGAAGCGGACGCTACTGGCGCGTTCAAATTTAGCCCACACTGCCACGCTGGTGGCAAAAAGGTGGGTGATTTGTCCTAGGCGAAACGGTGTTTTGGTCCTTCGTCCCCGGGCAGGGCTCGCCCTGGAAGACGTTCATTAAAGGGCGATGGTTTTCCTTTCTTTTTTTTCATTTACTGGAGCTACACACACAAATATTTTGCCTCGCACCACCCAGAGCTACCTTCGAGCGGCGGAGCGCAAGTAAGCCATGACAAGTTGAGCGGAATGCAAAACAACTCGTTCGACACCCGCCTGTCGAACGCGCGTTGTTGGCGCGCCAGCAGGACACGCGTCACCTGCGGAGAATGGGAATGCGATTTTCCTTCACTAGGAGCGCACTTTGCGAGAACAAAACCGAATTCTCTGGAACGAAACATCCTCGACTCGTTACAAAGTAGCAAAGCCACCGAGCGCAAAAGAATGGAGTCTTTCACCGGAACTAGCACCCGCTTTTTAGCGGGGTAGGTACGATGTCCCGCATTGAAACAACGTTGTTTTCCTTCTTTTTCTTTTGCTGTGTATTTGGAACGACCACATTCTAAACTAGCTTACCATTCCTTCCGGCCACTTTCACCCTCGGTTCCGTACCGTACTCTCTCGATCGATGATGATAATGATGATGATGATAAGGATGAAAATGGCGCAACAGGATGTGTACCGACGTTGTCCCCTTTCCAGTGGGTGGTCTTAGTGTTTCACCCTCTCACGGCAGTCTATATGCCAACGTGGACGTAACGAGCGACTGTGCTTCAACGCACACCAAACACAGACACACACACACAAACACACAGCTAGCCAGTTTATTAATGGATCCGACCCATCGTGGAATGGAGTCCTTTGTAAGGCAGCCCTCAAGCCCCTCGCCCATCCCTCCTGCGAGAGCGAGTCCTTTCGAGCGTTTCCATCAAAGAATGGTTTAGTTTGGTTTCCGTTTTTGCCGCGGTTTTTTTTTTGTATTTTTTTCTGGTTCGCACGCTCACCCCATCCATCCATCAGGCTGAATCCATCAGCACCGACCATTGAACGGTGAAGCCCCCACGCGAGTTCAGAGTGATACCGATCCCGGCATCCCTTCCCCATGTTTCCCTGCTTATCTATCGATCTTGCGACAGTCAATTTCGTTTGAAAAATTGCGTTATTGGAAATTGATGACTTCTCGGCCGGCAAATGACAACCGGAATTTGTTTCCCAGCGGTTCAGGCCTGGGCAGATTTGTTGGCGCTGTGTGTTTGTGTGTGTGCGTTTCCGTTTTTATTTCAACAAATCGTGTAGCTGTGTGTCCGAGGTTGGCGATGGGTTTGATTTGTAAAGGTGGAGTTGGATGGGAGTTACGCCTAATCAGTGTGGTGTGCTGTTAGACGAATTGCACCTCCCGCGTTGAGAGTACGTTGAACCTTTGAGGTTAAATTACCACCGACGGTCAGCACTCATCAACGAACAAAATAAAAATTCATAACATGTAGACGTGGGTCGGTAAATGGGTGACAGTTAAAAAAAAACATTCCCTGCCCCAGACCCGTACTGAAGTTCCCGTACTGAGCTCATAATGACACCTTCCATCAATCTTCACTACTTTACGTCAAAGCGTTTGGCGGTGGCAAGCTGGACCGCAAAAACGCCACCAGTGCCGGAATGCTGTCGCTCCATTTTAGACCGAAACCGATCAAAATACAGCACCCGCAGTACCCCCGCCCCTCCCCCCCCCCTCGACCCGTCCCAATATCTGAACGTCCCGATCGGTGCTTGTGCTTGTCATACAGTAGTACAGTACTAGTTGACGGAACGATCGATAAGGGTTCACATCGCACAACGAGAGACGATGTAATAAAAGACACTCTTCCTCTCCAGTTCACTCCGGAACGCTATCGCATTGCCACCCGCTTCCGGTTAATGCCGCGAGCCTACGAAGGCACAGCATCTATCAAGTCCGTATCGTCCGTCGTCAACAAACCGGTTCACGGCGGTAAAATCATTATCAATCTTCATTACCCCCTCGGTAAGGCTGGGACATAGACTTCACACGAACCCTTGGAGCTACCGTAATCAGTGCAATCAGGTTTTTGGGTGGGTTTTTTTTTACTCCGTCAGTCGCTAAAATTATTCTCCACACACCAAACAACACTCAACTTCGCGTAACGCTTCTTCATCGTCGATCTCCGTCCTTCCGGGCCGACAGTACAAATCACGTAAAGCATCACACGTCAAAACTGACCCTCACACGGGCAATGGCGAGGCAAAGGACTTGGTTGAAAAAATCGGACTGGAAAAAATATTGTGTTTTGCTATCGCAAATGTCAATTATTTTATAGAGAGTTGTGCTTTTTTCCATTTAATGAACGGTCGAGCAGTTTCAAACCGCCCCAAATGCAAGGAAATTACGGAGGAAAAAAGAAAAAGAAACAGAATGAAAAACAGAAGCGATTGTGGTAAATAAGAAATAGCAACAACAAAAAACGGTGATTCGATTTCGGAGCATTCTAGTGCAGAAGGTAAAGTAACAAGGAGAAGGGAAAGAAGAAAAAAAACATAAAGACATCAGACCCCTTTCCGGAAAAGGGTGTAAAAGAAGAGAACAGAAACACCCACAAAGCGATTTAAATGAAAAGCAATACATAGCTGTAAACCACACGGCTGCAAACAAAATGGTTGTTAAATGAAACAAAACTAAAAACAAACAAACTCTATATACTATCAATTTCTGACATCAATTGGACCTCCCAGGATCCAGGTTAGCTCGACGGCAACTGCGCGAGGGACGGCCTGCGAACCGGGAGGTCAACGAACACATTCTTCCATAAAGCGTAGCGTTTGCTGAACTTTTCTACTAGAGAGAGGGAAAACATTTAAACACTTACTACTTACTAAATATATTTATTTAGCGACATTTAGTAACGTAGTTTTGAGAGTTTTGGCTTTGCGTTATTACTAAACTAAATTTAAAAAGGGACAGGCTTACGGTGGCGTGGTCCGTTAGATTGTTATTCGAAATTGTATAACGCTTCGGTTAGCTTTGAGATTTAACATTTTCCCCCTGGTACTATCCAAGCCAATTCTTCTTGACGAGCAATTTAAAACTTACAAGACAAAAAGCAAACGAACGAACGAACGGTAACGGTAGTTTTAGTATCGAGCGAGTGCAATACAATGTGCGTGTAATGAGACGGTAGCAATACAAGCGTAGCCACTCATTGATGAGATAAGATAATAAGCAGAAGGTGGGGCAGATGAAAACCCGCAAAACATGCAAACCAGAGTGATCAAAATGATTGTCGCCAGGAAGGGAAGGGACAAAAATCTGCAAACCAATATACAGATGCAAAATTATATATACACTTATTTTAAGTAAGCAAAATTACACTATAAGTAAGTATAAGCAAGTGTAGGCATAAATAGTATCATAATAAGACAGAACAAAATGAAAAATGAGTACCGTGTAGTACCGGAATTTAAAAGCAATCTTTAGAACATGAAAATGGCATTTAAAGAAAACGACACACAACACATACAAGAGAAGCAGAAAACAAACAAGTGAAACAATGAACGAAATGTATAAGCAATACCAAATGAAACCAATCAAGCAACGAAAAACTGGAAACGAACGAACAGAAACAGAAGAAAAGTCCAAACCAAACTATACAAAAGCTGCACACTGCAAAGCAGATCGACTGTACTACAACCGTGTGTACAACCCCATGGACCCTGGACCATCCAGAATCAAAACGAGAAAACACACGATAGGACTTACGGCAACAAGAGGCTCCCCCATTAAACTCGTTCCCTTTTTGTAACAGAGATGCAAAAGTCCTACCAAACACCAATATGCAATGCTCCGCCTGTATGGGGTATATTTTACACCGACCGGAACAACAGGACAGAAACACAAACAAACACACACACATACACCGGCACTAGATATGCCTGCACTTTGTGCACATTTTTTGCTTTAAGCTGCAGGGTTGGGAGTTTTTAGACGAAGAAGCGTCCAAAAGGTAGTAACGCTTCCGCGGCTGTAACTGTAGGCGTAGTGGCAGTGATTTTCATGCGTGCTAGTCGTAGTATTTAAGGTTGTATAGATAAGTTTTCACCGCTAGTCAGTAGCCACACTTCCGTCGTTAGAGTCATCCATTGCGTGCGTAAACCAAATGAGGATAAGCAATATAGATATATACATACATATATGAAAAGCCACACGAGCACTAAAGGGTGTACGTTTTTTGCAAGCAAGGTTAGGTTTTGTGATGTTTTGGAATGTGTGTCAATGCGTTAGCAGTTAGAGGAGGGTGTATAAAACAAAACTGATTACTTAAATGATAGATTTTCGGTTGAGTTCGTTTCTTGCGGTACAGTTTTACGGTGCATTGCGAGAGAGAGAGAGAGAGAGATGGAGATGTTGGAGACATTTACAGAGTGGACAGGAGCAATCTAGCTACGGTGATCGTACAATTGGAAGAGCGTGCAAAAAAGGTAATTTTTGAAAAGTAGAATTATTTCATTAGTATCCTTAAAGTTATTTAAAATTAACTCCTAAGTGAGATGTTCATTATAACACATGAGCCAAAGGTTTAGCTAATGCACAAATAGCTTCATAATAATTATTATTAAATGATGGCGAATGATCATTAACATCCTCGCATTTGAACTTAAATGATTTACTTAATCACTATCTAATCCTGCGGTACATCTTTATTTTTTATCTTTCACTTTTACTTTATACATCTACCTTACAACTTTTATCTTTGCTTAATTACTTCAGTTTTATTGGGTCAACTTTTAAAACTAATCTAACTACAGGTATCTTTGACGGTTTCAGTTGGAAATCTGAATGTCTAGTCTGTGTTATTGGTGAAATTCATCAACCGAGTTGAATTTTTCATCTCTAATTGACAGTTGCGTACCAGCGTATTTGAATTAGACAATTGTGTGCAAACAATTATGTAACTTATTATTATTATTATTATTATTATTTTATTTTCCCGCTTTAAAATAATCATAATTTTATGCAAACAGTTTATATCACGATTTTACCTGGTTTTAACATTTTCTTACACATTATTTTAGTAAAAATGCAATTAAATATTGGGTAACCTTGTCCTGCTATTAAAGGTATTTGGATTTATGTAAACTTCTTCAAACAAAAACATATAAACCAACAAATTTCAAATTCATTTGACGTGTGATTAAGCATGGAGTTTTGATATAATTTGTGTCGCCAAATGTCAAACTCCATGTTATAATCAAAGATTCCATAATGCTATACATACAAGTACAACTAGTACTAAATACATCGAACCAATGACTTCATGAACGTTGATGAGCGGGATTTTAGTCTTACCACCGCACCGCACCAAAAGCGGCCACGAAATTTACAATTGCTCTCTCCCTTGACGCTTGGTGCGACTAATGAGCCCCCGTTGTTGCATTACGATGGCACCATCCCTTTTCGTCAAACTGCACACTAGACACTAGACCTCTGGGTGAGTGTATTTTAATTCAATCACACTCCATTTCCCGGGCATTTCCTTCCGGTGGTGTACGGTGGTGTGACCGCGGGAATTGTCACGGGACAAATGCGGCAAATTCCAGCCGTCGGTTCACTTTTCGCACCTTGCGCACTACTACTCCCCCTCATTGACCGTATGTCACCGTGTGCAATGACAAATGATTCACACAAACCGGACCCTGTAATTGCAACCGCACACGCAACACATGCGATAAATTTGTCCACCATTTTGATGCTGGAAAGGGAAAAGGCTTGGATTGGGTTCTTGGTACAAGTAGTGCGTAATGTAAGTAGTCGTTTGTTCATTAATTACCATCACGCTCCAATCCTGGAAGGTGTACCGTTGGGCTGTACAGTTAGCTTCTACTTAAAATTTAAATTCCAGCAAAAAGCCAACACTCATCAACCGCAATGTCTTGGGCATATATTCTTGATCTATTTTTACCCTTCCGTGACACGCGTTCGGTGAGCAAAAGGATCCCAAAATTCATCACGATCTCGCCAGCCCCAACACAACCACAACGACGCGCTGTTGTGTCACTGGCAGATGATAAATTTTTGTATCACACCCATTATCGCCTGACCGATAAGATTAACTTCCTATCCCTTGGCCGGGCTATGGCAAGTAAGGACGTGTCACGATTGATTGGTTGGTGCAGGATGTCAATTCACTGATCCTTGGCGATTCGATCCTTGTCGCAGCCCTCTGGCAGAGCAAAAGGATGTATTCTTATATACATGTATACAGAGCCAACAAACAAGGCGCCACCAACGAAAAGCGCTTCAGGGGGCTGTCCCGAAATCAATCTCAGTCTTACGATCCCAGCCGATAACTTATACAGCAAATCGGTCTTCCCACAAACGGACACACAAAAAACATTGAGAATGTGAAAAGGATCCAAGCGATTGAAAATTATGCCCCCGTAATGGGAACGATAGAAAGCGAGAGCGCAAGACAATGGATTGGATGTTTTAAAGAACTCCTCAGCCACGTGGTTGAAACAACCCACGCAACGAAAAACACAACGAAAAAACAGTGAACAACTTCCATAACCAATGATCACGATTGGACGAGCACATGCGTGTGACATCAAACACCGCCGAGCTGCCGAGAGTCTGGCTGTGACCTGCCACATAATCGTGAAATCAGTCAGGATGGACCTGATTCCGGCGCAGGGCGATAAGAATAAATTTTAACTCATCCATTGGGCCGATCCGTGACGGTCGGGACTGTAACGCCGCATGAATGAAGCGAATGAAAAATGGGCGTACATTTTTCCCCAATTTTTTGTTCGCTCTTTGTCTCTCGCACTCCCATTGTTGGGGACCAGGAATTCCAGTGTCTGCAATTGATAACACCCGCTCGGAACACGGGGCAGTGATAGTGGGCACATTTCTCGTATCGGGTCGAATGAAAGTGACACAGCACACAGTGAATGCTCCGGGGGAGTGGAGGATTGGACATGATCACGGTGCCGGTACCAGAAAATGGCCGCTCGTATCGCATCATCATCACCATCGTCACCACGTTCGCGTGTCCGCGGCGGGTGAAATTGAATCATCATTTTATCTAAAATATTATCTAAACGGAATTCAATTTCCGATCGAATTTATAACTTTCGCTCTTGCGCGTTTGCGGTTTTGTCCCCCCCCCCCCCCCCCCCCCCCCGCCCATGCATTCGATGGTCACCGTGTCGGTCGTTCGAAGCATCCACCTTTTCCAACCCGTCCAAGCGCGCCCGTGGCCGTACATCCAAAAAAACGGGAAGCTTTTTAGATTGATTCTGTTGCCCGCTTTGATTCCACGCCCGCTGCATGATGATGCTTGGCTGCTGCAATCAGCGAATCAATAAGAACCAGCGCCGGAACCGAACCGAGAGTCAAGTAAGTGGATTCAATGGCCACGTGTGGACAGTGCTCGCAGTGCACAGTGTAAAGTACGGCTTTCCGTACCTCACAATCTAAAAAAAAACGGTTTGAGATTGCAAAAGCACAATCTATGGTATCTCCCACTTGTTCGCTGCTGAACGAGCGGAACGATTATCTAGCGCCTAGCTTCCGACTTCCGACGTGCTCAAAATCAACTCGATCTGTCTACTACGGTCCGTACTGCAGTGGCTACGGCCAAACACAAAAAAATGGCGTTAGCTCACCTAAGAAACAACAATCCCACTTTACACCCCATTCTAGGGGGGCCATTTCGAACGATTTAATACGCTCGCATCGGCTTGCGACTTCGCCAAACGGTCGTACGACCATCGGGCCCGAATTTTATGATCCCATTGACCAAGCCGATGGATCCAACGCCATCGCCACCAATTTTCCAACAGTTCATCGCTCGTAAGTCACTTGACTTAGCCTCTAGCCCTTAGGTTTGTTGTCACCCTTTTACCATTTGTTTCTCCCGTGTTTGCCACGAGAGGTAACACCAAACATGCTGGATGGGTTTGTTTTTTTTTTATTATTATCACCAAACGGATTTAACACAACCCCAAGAACCTATGCCATTGCACTGGACAGCGTCATCATTAACACACTCTGGTGGCCGTAAAGCGGCCACGGGTGTGTGTGTGTGTGTGTGTGTAAAGTCGCGCACTTACCTTACGCGCCGGGCAAAAAGACATCCCAGACTCGACTCAACCCCCGTGGGCGCTGCTGGCCACTGGCGGTTTTATGGTTATTGATTGGTTGTGCGCCTTTTTTAAGTGTGTGTGTTTTTGCGCGCAATGGAGTATAGCTCAAAGTGCTGTTGTGATGTACAACAAAAAACGATGCAAGTGTCTGGATAAGGATGTTATTGGTTGGCTGAACATACGGAATAGCGTTTTGGGTAGGGTGGAAAATTGATTTTTTCGCTTTCTGTTGCTGTTCTGTTTTCATCTTTCCTTATCAAGAACGTTATATTTGTTATATGTTAAATGTATTGAAGAAGAGATAATTTCGTAATACAATTGTATGGCAATTTTGACAAAAATTCATAACAAGTTGGCACTAAATTTGTACTTCTACAAGGGCAAAGAGCAACGCTATCAAAAGTAAGCTTTCAAAAGCAAATAATCGAAAAGAAAATCGATGAAATACCTTTTCAACGACAATGCTCCAAACAAAACAGTACACAAAATAGTCGTTCAAGTCAAGGTCATAACAGTTGATAACACCAGTAGAGAATCGCACTAACCCAACAGCTCCAATAGTTCAATTCCATCTGGGGACTACTTGCGTACTGCAAAAGGGCAGTTTAATCTACCACTAAGCACTAAGCGCACCAACTGCCCACTGAAGCTGCCCTTTTTTGCACGCGCTTTTTTGTTCGGCATTTCCCGACAGCCCGACCGGAAACCAGGGAACCGGGAAAACAGCCCAGCATCCCTGGCCGCCTGGCAGTCACTCGAATAAAAATCAAAGTCCCCGCCACTGCGCTCTTTAACGCAAAAAGTTCGATTAATGCTCGCTCCAGCGAGCCCGGGTTGTAAAAGTCATTAAAATTCATGGTACTTCGCCTCGGGAGGGCAATTCTGAAACCACCCACCAGCACCACCGCAAACCGTCCACCCCCTTCCCCGGTGGTTGTGGTGCGGTTTTGCACGCCAGCAAAAGTTCTCGTTTGTGTCTGGAAGTGTTGTTTTCATTTCCCCTGCCCAGTTGAATTGCGCTACAGTTCCACGGCTACTCATCCACACACACAGAGAGAGTCAACCAACGGGTGAAAAAGAGTGTGTAAAACTCGCGCCGAACACACAAAACTGTGCCCCAAAGTCTGCCTTTAAACGGACCATAGCCACGCGAATGGGCTATGGTTCGTTTCCTGTCCGCTACAAGCGGTAGTGTCCGCGCGGGCCGAGGCCGAAACAAAGTGGCTCTAAAGCGGTGGACCACGCGGAACAAGAAGAGACAGAACAGGCGAACACAGACCTGTCCACCACCACCAGATCGAGAGTTGCTGATGAAGCTTCACGACGGTTGAACGCAACCCGAAACATTGTCAACCTCTCCCCTGCAATCGCGAAAACGAACCAAACGTGGTTTTTGGTGTGCGCCTCTTTTGACAGGCCAAACTGAGCCGGCGTGTGGAGCATTTCACTGCCCGCGCGCGTGTGTCGTTTTTCGTGCTCCACCGTGGCGAACATCATGGCGAATCTTTGCGCCTTGCCGCGCTATCCTGCCCCACGCCAGCACAAACGAATGCAACGAATGCTTTTTCTTTAAATTCAATTAAAAATAATTACATAATTTCAAACCCATTCTGGAGGGGCCAGCAGGAACTAGTAAGGGCTCCTGGCCAGCACTAAACGCCATCGCCCTACCATGCTCTTTCGTAGCAAGTGAGGGAGAAATTGCGATTTTATAATGAACAAAAGAAATGATTCTATTTCCAATTGCAACCGGGACTCCATCCTCTCCATCCGACACACTGTGGCCCCAAACCGTCGAACGGCAAGGCGGCCAAAAGAAGAAGCATACGAAAACCCCTTAAGCGGGCGGGAGCCGGTCACACACAGAACAAAAGCAGCTTGCTCGGGTAAAGAGGCGAAACGCTCGATTTTCAATTTCCCGCTTTGCCCAGGGATTGCTTCCAACTGCTAGCAAACACGGGGAGCACTGGCGATGGTGATGATGAAGGCGACGGCAACTACCGCCCGGTCAAGGAACAAGTGCCAGCTGGCGGTACAAGCGAGCGCTTCCTGGCACTTTGCGACCCCGTCGTCGTCAAAAGGCCGGTCCCTCTGGCTCCTCCGGGGTAGAAGTAGCTTCTTTAGCGGAATGGTATTATTTCTTTTGCGACAGCTTCGTACGCTGTTTCAGTGCAGTTGAGGGAGAAGAAAAAAAACGTCCTGGCAGAACAGGGCGAATGTGATAAGAAGATGTGGTGCAAAAACAGCACAAAAAACAGCACGACTCTCCTGAAAATCTCGCACCCTATGGCACCCCTATTGTTGTGGTGACTGTGGAACTGAATGGAAATGATGTTGTACACGGTATAGACGGTTGCGGGGTGACTACCCGTCCGGTGAAGGGGTGTAGAAAGACGTGTGTTGCTATTTCTTGCTTTGCTTTGCTATGTCTCTTTTTCTGAGATAGAAACGTCTCCAAACTAGATCATATTCACTTGTACTTGGGAAGTTATCTATTGCACCCGGGTGGAAGTGTTCTATGCGAAGTATTAGGAATGTCTTTTAATTTCTTTCTAATTTTTATCCTTTTTCATCATTTTTTAAACACAGCAAGATTTCGTTAGTTTAAAATTTACACTTAGTGGTTCCAAAGAGATTCTAAAGAAACAGAAAATCCCATCCTCCTTTATCTCAACTAGAACAATTAAAATATCCTAGACACGCAGCAAACCAGCTCTTGTTCCAGGTGTCGGTAAAACTTTGCTCATTTGTCTATTCCGCACTCACACACACACACAGTCCCGAAAATTCCCCTCCAAGCACGTATGACGACTAGAAGATGATGATGATGGGCAAACTTTCCTTACGCTGCCAAAACGCCTAGCCAAAACGGGCCACGGGCATCCGAGACGTTGCGGGATTAGTTTCGGCCGGCTGAACCAATGCTGAAGCGCCCGCCGGGGGCGGAGGCACACGCTATGAAGAGCCTTCAAAAGCTCGGTGTCAGCCTGCCGCTTGTCCGAAATCAAAATGTGTGAAAACCTGTCGCACACACTAGACAGAACATTTGCTTCGAGCGATGCTGGCACGATGGCGAACGATGGACAGCGTGCGGTTTGGCGCTCCGGGAAGCGGGAAGATCGTTGGGAAATGCCGGCACACATTCCATTGCCGCGTGTCTGCCACGGCTGGAACTAATCTAGCGTAGCTAAATAGTTGCATAAGTGAATACTTCCACACAAGGGCCGGGGTATGCGGAAACGTGGCACACTTTGCTTGTCCGCGCGCCTCCATTGCAGTGGCTGTTGTTACGATAATACGGTAGATGGCGCAGCTGTAGCGCGCAACAGTGTAGTGGTAGTGGATGACAACGTTGTACAACGCGCCACACACACACACACAACCAGTGCCGCAACTCGATGAAGCGGCACTTGTTGTTTCTCGCCAAGCACACACTTTAAACAAGCGGTTCGTCGTTCGTTAGAGCCGTTCTTCACATGAAAGAGTCCCTCCCTGAGAACAGACAATGCAGCCCTACTGCATGCTGCTGCCTGCCGTGCGGCAAAAGGACGACAATTTAAGTGGACTAGCTTGGACGTTGTTGCACCATTGACCTTATTCCTTACGGCAGGAAGCTCGGTGGTGGGGTTTGCCACCAGTCGCTGCTCCAGTGATCTAATCAGCACACTCTCACAGCACACAAAGCTGACGCGTTGCTCGAGTAGCGGCTTGGGTTAAATTAATGAGAAAACCAAAATTATTATTGTTTTAAATTCAATTAGCAGCGTGGAGGCAAGAGGTTACGACCTGCCTGCCATGTGATAATTACGACAGTTAAATGTTTCTTTCGCGGCGCATTTTTGGCTGAGGACGGGGAGAGCGTGAGGCAGTTTAAGCCCGTAAAATATGTCACTCCCCGGGAGATGAATTCTTTTCGCCCCGCTAAACTGTAGCATTATTCCCGTAGATGTTCTTTATATAAGATTCCGCTGTTGTTTCCCCGATACTTGCTTAAGCTTGCTTTCAAACCAAATGTTTTCATGCGACTTTATAACTGAAACAGAAGCAACACGGGCCTTACCAGTATACATTCCCGGGAATACCTTAGCCACCGGGTCGCACCAGCCACCGGGTCGCACCAGTCACCAACCAAAACGGTCCTACCCCAGAACAACCGTACGGCCGTGCAGCGTGAAATGGGGGAAATAAATTTTGAATCAAATTTTATTACATTCTGCACCATTGCGCCATTACTTCGGGGTAAAAGGTGCTCCCGGTTCCTAGAGCAGAACTTTTCGGCAGCACAAGGTTTATGCTTTTTCCACGAAGAATCGCGGCCACAGTTCCACTCATCTGGCGTACCCAATATTGGACGTCATTTGAGACGTCTGAATGTTACGAATTTTCGCACACGTATTTTGACCTTCCATACCGTGTTGTTCAGGCGGTGGGAATGTTTGTGCAATTATTTCCAAGTAATGAGAGCGGGAATGAATATTTAAAGGCCGGGCTACATTGATCGTACTCGCAAGCGTAATTTTGATTTTCACTAGCGCACCTGGCGGCGGCTGACCGAAGCATTTTGCCAAACAATTTGGAGCCGCTTCAGAAAATACGTTATTTTTCCATGTTTTTTACTAAAAACGGAGGAGAAAAGTTTTGTAAAACGTAGATACACATGTTTTGCACACATTGCATCCATTTTTGCAATGGAAAACGATGGAAAAACTACTTAATTTTGAGATCCGGCATGACCATTCCCTGGATGACCAAAAATAGCTTCCACCAGTCGCCGCCAGATGCGCTAGTGAAAATCAAAATTACGCTTGCGAGTACGATCAATGTAGCCCGGCCTTAATGTCCGGCGGTTGGGCTTCCGCTACGAATGGGAGGGAAAACCTCTTTACGAACCATATTAAGTAAGGTTAAACCCCACTTGACGAGGGAGAGAAAGGTTTTAATTCGCAGAGTGCAAAGATTTCAAACTGCAACGACTTACGATAATAGTACACCCTCTTAGTAATAAGAGATTGTTTTTGTTACAATGAGTTAATCAGTACAATTACAATGTTTTTTTTTATGTTTTTAAAACTCAAAACGTTTCTTTAATTTTTTTACTGAAAGCGCCCTCTCGCGGCATTGTTCTGCTTTAACTGTAACGCCAGTTGTACGATATACTTAGTAGCAAATTGCATACTGCAGAGAGTCAAAGCAATTTAATTCGTTTGATACCGGTTCGGTTTGCAATGAAAACCTGTCAAGGAAATGAATCAAAAGTAATAAACGTTAAACAAAACTGATTCAAAACTTTAGTAGCAGCACTCACAGAGAAGCAAGAAATCGACACCAGAGCCTATTATTGTACCGGATCAATTAGCGCATTACGCTTCGATTAGTAAATAGTGCGATTAGAGGAAGGGTGATGAAGAAGCTCTTAGGTAAGGTTATGCAGACGGGAGGAGAACAACAATGCCATCTCATCCACACACGCAACACATATCACAACGGACAATACGTTCATGTTTTTCAATTCTTAACCTTAATCTTCTTCTACTATTACTACTACTACTACTACCACTACTACCACTACTACTCGAAAGTATTCTACCGAATCTCTTCGGTCAATTATTAACCATAGCAAGATAGCTGAAGCATCGAATTCTTCCTGCTCAAATCTCAATTATCTAGCCCCATTCTATTAGTACTCTACGAATCGTCAATACACACGGCTTACCTGCTGACTAGCAGAGGTGTAGGAGTGGACATAAATCTTTCACGCAGCAAAAACAAACGAAATAAGTTAAATTTTAAAACAACGAAATGAAGAAAATTATACAACGCTAACCCAGATACCCAGAACGCTGTAGCAAGAGTAGAATGATATTCTTCGGAGAGTTGATGCGTACAAGAATAGAAGCAAATGCAAGTGAACCTGGTACGGTCGGTACGCGCGACTTTCACACGCCACGCTCGAACGATAGTGTGCGGCAAGCAGATTGTTGGCATCGTTAAGCCGTGCAGCAAAGTTTACCCAAAACAGCCAAGCGAAGCAAAAGATTTTCTTTCCTTCGTTCCTGCTTTCTCTTTTGAATAGATAAGAACCAGTGAGTTTGGAGAGATTTTTATCTTTGTGTTAGTTTTATTTTAGCTAAAAAAAACTGGTTCTGCTGCATGAACGTTTGTATGTGTAAGCTAAATAAGTACTACTTTTTATTCCTCTGTTTAAATTTACGTTTTACGTAGAGTTTACATTTATCTAGGATAGCGTACGAGATGCGCAAACGGTGATGTAGCACAACTTGTCGACCATCTTTGATTTTGCTTCGCTGACGAAGCACTTCACACCGGCTGCACTGAGTGCATGACTGTTGCAATTGCTGATTTTGCCACCCGCAGCAAACTTCCAACGAATACGTTTTTGCCACTGCACCCGATCTCACATTTGATGAAGTGCCCGAACAGCTTGTCATGTCGAAACCGAATATCAACAGTACAGATTCACACCACGGAAAGAGAGATAGAGGGAAGAAACAATCACACCAAGTACTATCTAGTAAAGAGGCTCTCCTTTAAAAAAAAACAACAACCACCTCTCCCAACACCGAACCGACAAGAAACATGCAAAGTTAAAGTACCAAGTCAAACAATAACAGCAGCACCACTGGGGCACTTGCTTCCTATGGTACAACTTTTCGACAGCAGTTTGAAGTTTTGGAGTGCAAATTAGAATTTTCCCATTCCAAGCGTGGCCTCGGTGCATCACGCTCCACGCAGCCGGATGATGCATGAACGAGTAGTGCCGAAAATCTGGCAACTTGCACCCAATCACCACCCGTCCTTCTCATTAATTGCAAATGCCTTCTCCTCTCTGCGCTCCGCTCACCTGCCGTTGGGTCGCGCGTTCTACTTAGCGAACTTTTTCGGCCAATCCCGTTTCAAGGATCTTCAAAAGCGAGGGTGATTCATTATGTAACGAGAAATTACATGCAGTCCATCAGTTTAGGCATCGGGAGCCAACTATTGCTACCTACCGTACCATCCGCCACCATCGGTTCACGAATTCTTGCATTGCATACATGCAGGCGCTTGCGGAAAAGATAAATACATCATTACAAACTTCCTTCACGTGCGGCGCCGCAGCCAGCTCAGATTCGTCAATCATGATAACGGTTTGCAAAACATGACACGCTTCCTCTTTAAGATATTATGAGAAAAGTTTGATTAAGCAACGATGAGCAGACATTGAAAGCGAATATACTGTGCTATTTTTAAGCACTTGGGCAATTTTCCGAAGTACTGTTTTTTCTCCAGAAATTTATTCAATTCATTTCTATTTCCCATAAGTAGAGAATTATATAAAAAGCTATGAAATAATGTTCATAATATACAGTTATATCAATCTAACATACTACATTATTTGAGTAGAACATTCACACACAAGCAATTACGGAAGGGCTTGCAGACAAACCAACTCAAATTAATCAAAAATTAGGCCTCTAAGGCTCATATTATCTGAGGCGCAGCTATAAGCGAACATTAGTTTTTCATACTCTCTTACTATCCCATTTAAATCTCAAACTATTGTCATGAGCACTGACACTTTCGTGCCAGTTCGATATTGTTCCCAACACAGGATTTAGATTTAGTCGGTAGATGGTAGTACCTCAATAAAACAACCAGCTCTAAGAACACAGCAAATACATTCTTTACCCACAATGAGAATTATTTAATCGCTATTCTTGCTACACTAATACACTAAAACCGTACTGATACAGCAGCAAGAAACTGATAAACTACTGGTTACAATATGCCACATTTCTTCCAAACCACTAGCAAAGTATGACTTCTCCAATATCAGCACTGTAACTGCAATCAGCTAGCGTGTAGACTGATACTAACCGCTTGTAGTGTTTTGTTCCATCGTTTACGTTTAATTTCTAGTCAGTTTTTTCTCACTAGCCCTCCTAGGCAGATACGTAAGCACTTTATAAACTCTTAACTTAAGCAAATACTCTAACAACGCTTTGTTAGAAGTGTGACGAAAAAAAAACCTGCAAACAATGAGCAATACACATTGAACAAAAAAGCAATACTGAACGATGTGAATGATGAGGAATTAGGGAGTGAATTAAATGCAAATAGTAGCAACAGCACCGTAAATACTTCAGCATGTATGCAAACGTTTGTCCTTAGCTTTAGAGTTTATTAACTAATAGTGCATGCAGTGTAGTGCGTTTCTGCGTAATAGGATAGGGTGTTTAAGAAGGTTGAGAAGTGTGACAGACAGCGATGAAAAATACTCAAATACACACACATCGTCCATGCTAGCAGTACCATGCGAGCAACACAATTTATATCTCTTATTAAGCTGTACCCAGTTCAGATGGTTAGAGGTCCTGTAGGGCGAAGGAAACAACCCAAACACTCGTTACAAGCAGAAACACATCTACTTCCAAAACCGGATTTGTAAACGATGGTATACAAGAACACACTCATACAACACAGAAGAAGCAATACAATGAGCGCATGAAAAAGGGAAAGCTTTGAAAATCGAGAGGAACTGTAAAGCGCAATTATCAAATTATTAAAATTTGAAACAAAAGGTCAGCATAGTGGGTAGCGGGTAGTCCTGATGGGAGGGATTCAATTTTAGATGAACCTGCAAAAAATCAAACAATATTACAAAACAAAGACCAATTTGATATAACCAATAAGGGCATAACGGCTAAGCAAACAAAACTGGTAGAGTAACATTTTCGCAAACGCAAAGGTAGAATACACGCGTTTAACCCAATATGAAAGCAAGCCAATACTTTAGTAGCCATGCGTAGGGCACAGCAATAAATTCCAACAATTTAATCTAACATTAGCCTCCTTCCTTCTTCCTACTTGGCCACAGCTTGAGGGCATTTGTGCATGGCGTAGCGTACAGCAGTACTCGTAAGATCTTTAAAAGATCTTTCCTTGCCCATCTCTTCTACTAGTCAAGTTTTTAGTGCGTCTTACCGCTCTAACTTCTCCTTTTCTCGTCCGGCTGCTGCAAACGAAACGATTTGGGGAGGGAAACGTCACACTGCACTGATTTATATATTTACACAAAAAGACAGCCGACCGCAGAGCATAGCTACAACTATTGGTCATTAGAACAAAAAAAGAAGAAATGCACTACTACCGATTGAAAGTAAAATAACGCTTACGGTAGCTATGAGTTGGTGAAGCAAATTTGTGAAGCAACAAGAAAGAATAAGAAAAAAAACAACAAAACAATGTAAAAACCCGCAGACACACACACACATGGACAAATGAACATATAAGAGGTAAAAAGGCAAGCAAAACCGCGATAGGAAGTAGATAAGTAGACAAGGTAGGCCGTGTTTAAGCCGTACAGCAGCCGTACGGTGCAGAACAAATTTCAAAGTATTAAAAGTGAAAACATAGAAAGTTTTTTGATAATTTTTCATAATATTTACATTTATACCGAGCGAAAAAAAAACAATGAGGATTGCGAGTGGTTTTATTGAAATTTTAGCAAAAATGCAAAACTATAGAAAAAAAGCAATAACAAAACAGAAAAAAGTATATATGCAAGTAAACACACACAAAAAACACAAGTAGTAGCATTAAGAAGTCGTAGCGCAGAAAGAAACCAGAGAAAGCAATCGATGAAGCAGCAAAGCCTATGTTGTGTGTAAAAGTAAATGAAAGACAAAAGTAGCTTGTCAGGGCGGCTACAATTAGCGTTTATTCTGCAGCAATTATATATAAAAAATAGCAAACACACAGACAAAAACACACAAACACACAAATAAAATAACAACACGCCGCCGTAGTAGAATTGCTTTTATTAAAAGCTTCTAAATAGTAAGAAACACATGAAAAGAAACAAAGTCAGCCTAGTTATTGTAGAAAAACAACAAAAGGAAAGGAAAATAATAAGGCAACAGGTAACACCTAACCTTACGAGTGAACAATTAAATCATTTCGAGCAAAACAAAAAACGATAAAGGTATAAAATGGGGAAACGAAAGACGAAAACTCAGCATCCATCATACCAACGCTGAACCAAGCTTATGCGCAATAAAAGCTAAACGACACGAAAATACCAAACACACAACGCAAATGAACGAGAAAGAGAATGCTACAATGTCTCGCAAACACGGTATAGCTTTATTGTCCCATTTTCTTATAGGAAGTAGTAGGCAGATAAACGTAGGCGTTGACATTTTCCACACGAATGGAAGCGAATTCAAGACGAGAAACGACGCCACTATATTGAGTGCATGAGTTCGGAGGAAACTCCAATCGGAAGAATGATTGGAAAATTTTGTCTTCTTTTATTAGACTTGCATAGTGTTTGTGTTCTTGTGTTGTTTTTTCTACCCCTAGAGGGAGGTGAAAAGTCACTTGAGCCGTAATTTATTCGCTTTCAATAATTAGTAGATTCTGGTGCAACCGATCGAAGGCTGATCGTTAAGGATGCACTTTCCTTCATTGTGTGGTAGGCGTTGGAAAACAAGACTAGAACAAATCTGATAGCATAGTTTCATTTTTTATCCGTTACGTGTTTTGTGTTTTAAACATTCCAAGCCGATTCCGTAGTGATTCAATTGATTATAAACCGACATACCGGCAACATCCACAAACACACAAACACACACACACACATGTAGAACGCGCCATTTAACGATATTAAATTATACATATATATTTACTCTTATATACTCATTAGTTAATATTATACATGCATATATATGAATATATATACATATGTAGGGCAAGGAAGGAAGGACCGGAAGTCTAGTGATTAATAGCCTCATGAAGCAATAAAAACATATTTTTAAAATTCAAAACACTGAAATTGTTGTTTGTGTTCTTTCCTTTTCTTTTCGCCGAAACTGTCCGAAACTCGTACCACCGTGAGGTAAGTGGAAGCATTTTAAAGCTTTATCCTGTCTTCGTGATTAAACACCCCCTCTCAAGTCGCTTCGATTTTTAATGAAATCACTCATCTTAAATTAACACTCGCTTGCCACAAAACGCTTCATTTTTGCACTATGCAACCAGAAAAAAAAAAAAAAACATACACTCCCTCCACAGTGACAAGTACAACGGAGGGAAATAAAGACACAGCAGAGAGCAGTCCAAAAAAACACGGGCCTGACTTTTCACAATACCTTTTTAAGCCCGGCGGTAATCGCACATGTCAGGAATAATTAATCCCCCCCCCCACCCCCCCCCCCCCCCCATCCCACCATGCTGTTGGCAACACCTCTCCTGACGTCGGGACGTCACAACAAAACAGGAGACGAAAAAAAAGGACAAAGGACACCGTGGCCTTTCCCATGTTACCCGGTTTCTATCCACCCAGCACTTTATACAGCATACAAAAAAACAGCTTGTAGAAATATTGCCAAAAATATTGACCACCGTGTTACGCCACCGTGTGTGGTGGCCGCGCCCAACCCAGAAGCAGCTGGTAAACATTTTTCCAGGATAATATTTTCAAGCGTCCATTGATCGCTGCCAGCGGCAAACGGTATAAAAATAATCAAGCAAAACTGCCTGAACCTGAGTGTGTGCCAACAAAAAAAGGCGAGAAAATTAAAACCAAAATATTAACAACGGCATCCTTACTGCACAAACGGGGCGGTTTTTTGGGTGTTTTTACTTGTTTGGGTCGTACAAGTTTGCATACGTCAGCGCGTTACAGGGTCCACAGCAATCCATCCGAATGGCCGGGGAATAAATAGAACACTGTCAACCCCCTCGGTTTCGAGCGGTGCAAAACAAAAAGAAAACAACGAAATATAAATAGGAAACAACCCCAAAAATAAAGAAGCATCCGGAAGTGCGCGGGTGCATTTTGCTGCACACTGCACGCGAATGCACCCGTCGGCAGCAGCGAACCGTACTTCGGCAGTCGGGTAGCGCAGGAAGGGTGCAACAATAAATTAATAAACATAATGGTTGTCAAATTCATCAACATAAATTTAATAATTTCAATAAATTACGCAAACACACACACATACCCGGGTAGTGTAATGGGTTAAAACAGAAAGTGAATGCGTATTTGTGGTTTTAACAAAGGCTCACAAATGCACCCTCCGGTCAGTCGCGCAGTTTTTGGATGCTTTTACCAGCTAACCATAAATACAATTCTCGAGAAAAAAAAAGCTCCACGCACCGAATTTTCCACTGCGTAATGCTGGCACGTAGCATCGGGCATCGTGAGGGTACTGTTTGTCCACCAATGGTTTGTCCACCACCACCACCCTTGTGAACCATTTTGCCATCTTTATCACGTCCGTTCGATTTTATTTTGGGGCCGACCGTTCGTCACCCATCACGGTCGACCGGAAATGGTAGAGTTCGGTCGGTTATTTTTTGGCTTATTTTTCCTTTAAACCCATACTACGTGTGTAATGTGTGTCAGTTGGTGGTGGGCCCGAGTAAACACAGTACGATGGAGTCTGTAAAGGTAGTGTGAAGGTTGGATGCGAAATCGAATCACTTGTTTTTTTGTTGTCCCCTCAGTGGAATGTGGTATTGATGGTGGACATAGCATGAGCATTGTTATTTGCTTGATTGTTTACACCCGTTTGTTGCTTTCTATTGTTTTTTTTTTTTTTTTTGTTGATTCTAGCATAACACAACTTGTTAATAGTCAAAAAATAGTATATTCCTTACATCTTTTAAACAAAACTATAAAACTGTACACAGTATAACATAAGTACTCGAACGCATTGCATACATTTAGGCGCCATGATCCATAGAACAAACTGTAAATGATATAACACTATCCTTTTTTATTTTTCTTTTATCTTAATTGCATCACCGTCAATCAATTTTTACGACATTTAAATCATGTATATCATACAGTAAAATTAGATTTTCCCTTCAATTCATACCTTTGATTAAATGACATAGGACATACCTCAATGAAAGTATAACTTTAGGCGCACTATTTTAATTATTTTTAGTAGTGATTATCACAGAACAGCGATGCAATCTATTCTGACATCATTATGTACCTACTTTTATTACACTTGCTTTGACTAATCTTTCCACCCTGAAGCATGCCAGCGTGACCGATCATGTCTTCGACTCCGTCTCAAGTACCTGATATCGACACGAGAAGAAACCCCCATTCCTTGTTGCGGTTGTTGAGAAGGGGATTTTTCTTACAACTACTTAGCCACAGTGGCACACTTCAAGCACAGCTTGGCGATGTCGATTGGCGAACAGCTCGAGCACTTTGAGCGATACTTCACTCTTCACACTGCGCCAACTCTGGGAAATCGCAATAGTTGACCACCGGATTCCAGTGCAACCCGGAAGGGCACGTCTGCTCCAGCTCAACACCGTACGGATCGCAGATGTAATACTTCCCACAGTCAGTTTCGTGCGGAATGTACACCATATGGTCGGGATCGTATTCGGGTGGACAGTTGGGTGACGGTTTGGGAGCGGGTTCAGTGTTGGGCGTCACACCCGGTGCGCACTGTGCCTGCGAAGGGTAGTCGCACTGCTTCTGGGAGTCATTCCACAGCAACCCGGGTGGACACTTGCTGACGACGGGCGTTCCGTGGTTGCAGATCAGGAACTTGTCACAATCGGTGGGATGCGCTAGCAGGACGGGCGGTTGCTCCGGATCGTCCTGCGGTGGGCAGCGATCGTCGGCAAGCACGGCAGCTGCCAACAGTAGTACCAAACTGGCAGAAACTAGATGGTTGGGATAGCACAAGAAAGGAAGTTTCGTTACAGCTCGGCCTTATTTTAACTGTTTTGTTTTACCTTCTATTACCTTTCATTTTATTTTGTACTTTCGTACTTTCAGTAGTTAGATTGTACTGGCTAAGGCGTTTCACTCTGTACTGCACTCACTGGCCAGTGCAGCCTGTCCCTTTTATTGCGATGCTTCGGTGCGATGATAACAATGGATAATCTGAAGTGGATGAGTGGTGCTGGACACATTTCAATCGAATGACGAACCTCTCAGAACTGTGTACTTTAGCAATCCGACGTTCATTCATGCTTGTGGATAAGCAAAGCCTTGTTGACACTTGAAGTCTACTAAGTTGCACGCCCTGACCGCTCGTGAGAAAGTGTGACGTTCTCACAAAGCTCTGGATTAATGCAATTAAATATTACATCAAAAATAAAAAAATCAAATGTTCCCGCGTCCACACTAATGAAACCCAAAGTGCATAATATCACACAAACCCCAACGCACGTGACGCATTCTCGGTCCAACGATCAGAACCGACAACCGGGCGGTTCGATTTTATATCACCGCCGACTCCATCCACCGCTGTGACGGGATTTTATGGTCACATTACCCGGGTCCGGGTGGCCATCGATGGTGGGATAAATGTGACGACACAAAAAAAAAACACTCCCGCATCGAACGAAGAACCGCGAAGGGTGCAATAATCATGAACTGTAACTGACAGTATGCAAAACGTGGTGCAAATGCACCGACAGCTTCTTCGCTTCGGGTCAGGGCTTTTCTCGGAGGAAGGGGTGGAGTGGGAGGAGTCGTCTCCTTTGCACGTTCGATTTGGTGATTCGTTAATTCCGGTCATGTTTGGACGTCATGCGGCTTTGGTGATAATAAAATCGACCAAAAAAAACGACCGACGCCATTCGACCATCATCGACGCTGTGTTGGTGGCAACCGGGATGAATTCTTCCACCACAATGAAAAAGATTTATTTTTTTAGTTCTGTCCACCCATCTTTGTCTCTTTTTCTCTCTGTTTGATGCGCTTTAAATGGCGCCAAAAACTATTCATCCATCTTGCCAGTAAGCGTCAGCATGGTGATTTGTTCTGTTTTATTTTCCTCCCCTATCAGGCGAATGATACGCGCTTGAGATGAGAAACGATCCCAAGTAGCCACTGATGGTTTGATTGGGAAGTGTTTTATGATCCACAGCCATCTACGATCACACCAATTCAGCCGAACGTTGTATTTATAGACGACTTAAATCTATCTAAAATCGTGCGATAATAAGCTATACGACACGTGACACTACCCTAATGTTTGCATAGATTTTCTCATCCAAAAACCAGCCCCGTAACTAACATGAAACACGATACACATTTTAGAGCCTCTGTGTTAAGAGATATTGAAAACAAAATATCGCCAACATGCCGCGGAGTGTGTTGAAGAGCTCTTGAATACCAAGAATTGAACACCACGAGCCTTTTAAGCGTGCCCCACTTGCACTTTAAATCACTTCGTACGAATGTCAATGATTAATATAAACGATGACTCAAGGTTTTAGATACTTGAAATCATATTAAGCGCCATTAGGATTAACTCCATCGTAAATAAACAAACTCAGGACAAGCCTGAATGGTGCAATAGATTATGAATTCTCTCACAAATTGAATTATTCTACATCCACAGGCTTACAACTTCAGAGCTTTTATGCATTTTTAACTGTCGTCCTCGAAACAGGAATTCCCGCCAATTAAGTCCAATGTCCAAATGAACACCGAAAAAGGGCACTTCCGGATTACATTTCCCCGTCACTATAAGGAATGTGCTTAAAATTTACCTCCATTTCCCAATTTTTCCAACTCACGCTCTTGGGATGGTTAAGGATTTGCCAGAAGCAGAAACGATGCTACTCTCGCTTAAACCAAATCGAGTAAATAAACTCAAACATACAGAGCTCAGTAATCGTCACCCGAGTGCCGAGTGACAGCGGCAAACAAGCTTCCCACAGACAGCACCACGAACGAGTCCAATTTTAACAACATTTTTATGCATTCCCAACCTGTACACACAAACACCGCATGTGCCATGGAGCGACACACACGCAGCACACTAGACCAAAAATGAAAAGTTTGAACTCCGATCCGCTGTGGAAGCGTGGTCCTTGTCGACCACGTGCTCTTGATGACAGTTGACAAACTGTTTCTCCACATATCCCCGGCGTACCGATCCGGGGGTGCACCAGTTGGACGGAGGATAAAATTTATGTAGCTTTGCTCCGTGCAGCGGTGTGGGGCGATGCCGGGAAACGATCATAGCTTTATGATGGCCGGGCTGGTTGGATGGGTTGTGCTGACAAACATCACCAGCCCTTTGGAACGACGACGACGGGCGGGAACGGGGGATGTGTGTTTGTTCCCTTTACGAGCCCCAGTTGTAAGCTTGCATGCTGCATTAGTGGATTAGTGGAAGGCTAAACTGAGGCGCTCTTTTATTTGCACCGAGATGTAAATGGCATATAAAGCTGCAGCTGTGCAAAAAGTGCAGGAAACAAATCACAATTCAGAAGGAAGGTTCGCTTCCCTCAGCTTCACGCCGCTCCACGGCGCCGTCTCGGATCGGCACACCGTCGTCTTGTTATCAGTGTCAGTTGTGGTTGAAGTGTTTCATAGAAGAGGGGTTAGTGAATTAAAACTTGCCAAGCACTGTTTAGATGGTTAAATGGGGTTTTTTTCAGTTGGATTATTGGATTACAATAACTACATTGGATGAACCACGCTGCTTATCCTCACTAAGTGTAAAAGCCACCGACGTCGTAACACGGGCCCCATATCTATCCAGATTTATTCCAGAGTGTTCCTTCTTGCGTTCCTCAGTGTGGCAATCTATCAATATTGCTCCTGTTTCGTATAAAAAGGCTCCAAAGACTTGTGTGAATTTCAAATATTTTGCCCAGAATAGGACAGACAAAGTATGACAATAACCCTTTTAAAAAGCGTTTGAATTGATGTTCATAAAGATCACCTATGAAGTGACATCAAACGGTTAAATTTAGCATGAGAACTGACCATGATATTTCCAAAAAATACTGTGTATAGTTTACGGACGGAACGTCTAAAGAGCGTACTGTGCCGAGGATCTAAGCGTTTTTCTAGGAGCTATACTCTCATTGGAGGAACAGCTGGAACATGGACTGGTGATCAACATGACACGCAAGCTTCGGGTTCCTATTTGTATCAAGACGATGTACTGCGCACTTACCAGCTCTTTGCTAGAGTACGTTATCACCGCGTGGTGATCCGCATCTACTCTGGGCTACTAAAGTCCATCCAAAGAACGGCAACACGCTTGACTGAGTGACTGGAATCAGCGTCTCGATTATGGGACTTAGTGTTTACTAGTTATCCCTGAGTCCTGGAGCTCTTATGACTCCCGCAATACCCCTGCGCTGTATGTGCTGCCTATTAAATGCTTTTGACGACCTAAAACAAACCCGGAATGACGGTAGCACAATTGACTGCACACGTATATATGTTCGGAATGCGTCCAATCTTAGCCATTTACAAAGGATTTGGTTTGTTTTACAATAATTTTACTAATTAACATTAAGCATTAAAAAGACGGTACACATTGTGCCTCGTATGGATAGTCACACAGCTTCCGGGAGTCATTCCAATGCAACCCGGGCGGACACTTGCTAACAACGGCGACGCCATGGCTGCAGATCAGGAACTTATCACAATCGGTGGGATGTGGCATTAGCACGGGTGGAAGCTCCGGATCGTCATGCGGTGGACAGCGATCGTCAGCTAGCACTGAACCCACCAAAAGCAACACTGCGCATAGCACAACTATTATTTGAAAAGACAAAAGGGAAACAACAAGATTAAAGTACGATCTGTAGACACACTGGAAACCCGTTTGATTTAATTCTCGTTTGTACCTTTCATGTTGATAGTGTTTAACTGTCTCGAGTTGGCTCCTGCTAAGACGTACGGTTCCGTACTGCACCTGTCCAATGTTCCGGTGATTCCCTTTTATGAGGGCGCTTCAACCACTGATAAAGCGACTAATCTGAAGTGGCCACACTACGAAACCTGGTAACGATACTCCGACGTAACTGTGTACATTACCAATCAGCCGGGCAGTATATTTACTGAAGGCTATTATTAGTAGCTTGGGGTAGTTATTTCTTTCTCCATCAAGCTTGTTTTGGGGGACAAACTCTCCTTAAAAATTGCAACTCAATCAACACTTACACCGGGTACTCGTCAGTACTTCGTCTTCCAGTATCCAGTTACTCGTTCTGTTCAGCAATTTCGATTGCTTATCCGTCACGCACTCTCCCCGCACTAATCCTGCGATTCATTCGATTTTACGAACTGCAAATTTGGCCATTTATTTAAAGTGTCTTCATCAGCAGGATGCGCCCCAGAATGTGTCACCGTCGACCGTTGTGTGAAACGGTGCATAATCCTCCTTCAGTTCGATTCATATTCATATTAGTGTAATCATAATCATCAGACACCGTTTCCCTCCCCCCTTGTCCCACCCACCGCATTTAACTCCATCAATGAAAAAAGCAGACGTTTTCCGATAGGCCCACACGCGGGCGGCACACACACACACACACACAAGCCATTTATCGTTACGATTATGATTATGGGCGTTTATAAAGTCTCACATGGACAGATCCTGTGTTCCGCACCTTCACACCCCGGGGACCGGGGATGAGGAGACCACTCCAAAAATTCAGACCAAGCCATCGGACATGATACCACTTCATTGATCGGGGCCGACAGCCGCCGCCTATCGGGGACGGTCGAGAGGAGATTGGCATCGATGCAGCCCCGGGCATAGTGATGACATCATGGCTGTGGAGTGATTATTTTAGCCATAACAAATTGACGTCATATGCAAAGGGTAGCATAAGTGAAATGGAAATAGAGGAAAGGAACTGGTGAAGTGTAAAGCTTGTGGGGCCATTTTCTATCGGCGTGGTAATGGGATGTATAATCATTACTTATTTTAAAGAATTTAATTGAATGGTGTACAAGGTGTAAATTATTTGTTTCGGCTTTGTTGCAGCTTATGACCTATCAAATAGTAATACAGTTCACTCAGAAATTAGGTTAATTTGACCAGGTTACAGGACAGTGCAACGTTGTTCTCAGGTGCTCTTTCAATCCACGGCGTAGCTGATTCTGGCTCTCTAATGGCCGTACAACTGATACTAAACTCATACAGATTTTGGAACTGATCACGAAACCTTATCAAACCTTTTGCAGCATATCCTGAACGAGTATTAAAACATACCCTGAGCCCATACCGGACCTAAACTGACCCTCAACCCATCCTAGATCTTATAGGAAATAATATAATTCCTTGAACTGAACATAACGCACTATCAATCCAGGAACTGATAGACAAACCGGCACCGATAATTGATGCTGAACTCATATAAGACCTGAAACTTATTTTGACCTTATACTGATACTGGAACTAAGCCTAAGCCCATATTGCTTCTGGAACTGATTATTAATAACGAGCACAGCGATCTTAGAAATTGAAGAATTCGTGAACGTATCCCGGTATTGGAATTGCCCCTGAACCCATACAGGCCATAGAACTGTTCCTAACCATATGCCGATCCTGGAACTAATACCAAGCCCATTCAGAGCCTGGAATTGATCGTAAATCTGTATAGGTTCTGTAACTGATTTTGATCTAACACCAATTCTGGAACTGATCCACTACCGATACCGGTCCTAGAATCCATTTCCTGTTGCTGAACCCATTCCGCTCTTGGAAATGATCCTGAACCCATATGGAACTGATTCTGATCCTTTACCTATTCTATAAACTGATTCACAACCTATGTTGGTCCTGAAAACGTTTATGAACTCATCCTGTTCTAAGGATTGCTCCTGAATCTATAATGATCATGGAACTGATCCCGATATCATACTGATCCTGAAAATCATCCTCAACCCCTACTAGCCTTGGGATTATTTCTGACAAACATCTCCTGGAATATATCCTGACACCAGGCTGTCCCTTGAACTGATCTCGATCCCATAACGGACTTGAGAATGGTCCTGAACCCATTGCGGTACTCAAGCTTATCCTACCTATTTTATTCCAGTCCGAGAACATAACCTGTACCATTCGCAGTGAAAGAACGAATCGCAAACCTGTCCCGATCGAAGAATCGACACATAACTTTAATCTTCGTACGTTCGTAAGCATTCCCGGCAGCGCAGGATATTTTTAATTCACCATAAAGGAGAACCGTAAAGGTAAAGGTAAGGTATACGATAGCAATATAGGAAAAGAATTTTAAATTATTATCTGTAACGCAGTAATTCGGATGGGAGAGGTTGTTCCTGTGCTGTGGATTCAAAATAAACATATTTAAAGCGTTAAAGCTTTTCTCTCCTGTAAACAATCAGGATTTATTTTCTCTTTTTCCCTGAGAATATTACAATTAAACAAGTAATGTACAGGAGGAACAGCTTTCATGATTAAACTTAATGCTTAAAACCAAACATGTAATTCTACGGAATGAGTAACAATGCTTACCCCTCAACCAAACGCCGCTGTCATGATGCTTCACTCATCATCCGAATCAAAGTCCATCTGGCGTGCCTTTGTGGCGGCCGGTTTTCTGGACGATGTTCTGGTGGCCACACTGGCAATACTGCCGTTGTTACTCGTCTGCGAGGCAAACAATGAACTAATCGACGTTTGCGACCGAGAACGGCTCGCACCGGCTCCAGTAGTTGTAGTTACCGCCGCTACCGTTGCCTTGCTAGCGCCACGTGCACCTCCACGTGAACCTCTTCCACCACGCGCACCACCACCCCGTGCACCACGGGCGGGTTTCGCAGCGGTCGTATCCATCGTACCCTTGCCCGTCGTCCCATCGTTGTTCTCTGCCTCATCGTCCAGATCGCGAAAGCGCCTCAACGGATCGACCGCGTCCTGCGGCTTCGATCGTGTGTCCAGCATGTGGAGCACCTTCTCGTGCATCTCCGGATCGGCCGCCGGAAACCCGGCCAGCGCTTCACAGATACCCTCCTCACTGATATTGTCCTGTGCGCGCAAAAACTCGAGCGCTTTGTTCTCGTAAAACTTGATAATCTTCTCGCACGCCTCATCGTCCTCGTAGTCCACCATCCGGCGGCAGAGTTCCGTCATGCTGCGAGGGTACAGCACCTCCAGTTGGTTCATCACGTCCGCCTCGCGGAAATACCGATCGACGATCTCCTCCGCCCGCTGGGCACGCTGTTCGCGCTGGTTCCGGTACGCTTCCTGCAGCGCAGCCTTGTCCAGCATCTTGCCCAGCTCGTCCTTTACAATCGCTTTGGGCTTCTTCTTAAAAATGACCATGTCCTGCGGGTTTGCTACCCGCCCGTGATAGCGAAACCCGAACCGGATCGCGTTAAACTGTTGCTCCACTTCGGTAAGCAGCAGCCGGAGCCGAATGAGCGGAAGCTTCGGTTGCCGGGCGTACCCTGACTGCTGCTGCTTGGCACGCTCTATCATCGCCTCGATACGCTCGGTAGCGAAGGCCTGGACTCGCTGCTGCACGTCCCCCTCGTCCAGCGCCAGCTCCTCCTGCACCGTGGCCAGATCGATCGATTCAAACACGAACGGGCGTACCGATTTCAGCGGTATCGGATCCATCCGGAACAGGCCCTTGTGAATGCTGAGCAATCCGCAGCACTTCGGTATCGCTTCGCCCTCGGACAGTGACGTCGCCACGGTCGAGCCGGGCTGGCTGACGTAGAACTTCTTCGCCGCGTTCTCCTCCGGCTCGATGCGGCAGTCGTGCTCGTGGCCCCAGATGATCAGGTCCAGAAACTGGGGCAGCGAGCTTTCGGGCAGATAATTTTTCGGCCCCCGTTCCGCCCGATTCTGGTGCAGTACCATGATGCTGAAAAAGCCGGGCTCATCCGGCTTCTCTATGAACACTTTCGCATCGTCCAGCAGGCGGCACAGCCGCGCATCGCTCATGTAGCTCAGCCCGTACAGTGCCAGCTTCGTTTCGCCCTTGCGCAGCAGTATCGGGCGAATGTCGATCTTGCTCAGGTCGGTCCATTTGCCAAAGTAGTTCACGTACCCGTTGGTGCTGAGCAGATTCATCGAGCTGACGCGCCCGGCACCGCCCGAATCGTCATGGTTGCCGTGGATGGAAAACACCGGTATCGCGATGTTCATGTTCGGATCCTCGTAGTTTACCGTGCGGCTTAGCGATTCCAGAAAGTTGTCGTTCTGATCGCTCAAAAACTCCAACCGAATCGGTTTGTCGCCGAGTGTGTACGTCTTCAGCAGCCGAAAGCAGCGGTCCAGCGTGTTGGTGGACGGGTTTGCCACATGGAACAGATCGCCACCGAGCAGTATCGCGTCCACGTCATTTTCCAGCGCGTGCTGCAGCACTTCCTCAAAGGCGATGAAACTATCATCCCCTGGAAGGAACAATTACGTTACATGGATATTCCTGTAAGCCGTGGAACAGTGTCACCACCGATGCTTACCTCGTATAGGATCTTTCTCATTGTATCCTAGATGTATATCACTCGCCACCAAGATTTTTATTGTGTCGTCCGGATTAATGTCCGTAGATTGTGTGCTTTCGGACATTTTCGAGCGTAAATTTGGCGTGCTTAGTTTTGAAACACCGACCAGCCGGGAAAGTGCGTGTTTTGGTTTTGGTGGCTTTCGTTCCAGCTGTCAAACCATTTCGCGGGTTTATCCTCCTCCTATTCCCAAACAACATTTTTCATCGTCGACTGCGGTTAATGAAAAACAAGGTTGATATGTTCAAGGTAATTTTAGCTACAATTTGAAAGAAGTTAAATTTAACCGTTGAGTGAAATGTTGATAACTGAAAGAAATTATATAAACTGCTCGTCAAAATATGTAGTTCAACGTGTCTGAGAAGATTTTTCTCCTTTGGCTCTGTTCCATAATTTCCGCAACATACCGCGTATCTTGAATTTTCACGTAGGTCGAATCTCGTGATTTCCAACCAAAATATCACTAAGGTTGGAAATACACAACTGCAGATTTTCGTGGTACCGTGAAAATCGCGTATAAATTGTACTGTCAATTTTGTTATAAAAGCTGACAGGCAGGAGAGATAATCGCGGTTCGTGTATGAAATCATCCGAGGTCTGGTGACGATTGTGTGTTACAAGATGAAATTGTTTTTATCGATTTGCGAATCAAATTATTTATTTCACATAGTTTATGCAAACGCAATACCGTGAAAATTTCAAGAATGCCGAAGTTTTGTATCTCTGCGAAACAGCAATCGCGATTGGAAGCGCGGAAGATTTGACAGCCCAACTTTTCTACATAAACTATAAACAAGGCTTGAATTTTGCGATGCCGTAACGATCTCGGTTCGTGTATTTCCAACCTAATTTTCGTGTAATTTTTCAAATAGGCGTAGTTTCAGCCACTTTTTGAGCTTTGAGCTTTTAGCCTCGTGTAATGATTTCATATGATTCTTACTGAATATCACCTCTTTTTTAAATATTTTATAACATTCGATCAAAATGGCATTTGTTTCATATTTTACAATTGATGTGTTTGATTTTATAAAAACAACGAAAACGATTCATAACACTTGTGATAAACCTCACACTCCAGATCTTCGGGAGACCTGCGTGTAGTTCCCCCTTAACACTGAGCTACTCTGCGATTTTTGAGCAATTGACCAGCTGTCACCGCAGCGACGGCTCGTGTAGATAAACCCTACGGTCGTGCCTTGCTGGGATCAAACCAACCGGCATTGCAAAGGCATCGGCAGCAACAACACCGGTTCCGCGTTTATCCGCAAATCGACCGCCAGCCAGACCGGGACAGTTTCTCCCTATCGATACAGCACCAGTCCGTGCGCCCGTGAGCGATGCCGCTAATCATCCCGAACGAAGTTTGGCACCCGGGAAGAGAATAGACGCGAAGAGTGTGTGTGCGTGTGTGTTAGTGCGTATGTTGGAAAGTTGTGTGTGCAGAGTAGCAATCATCCAAACCCCGCAAAAGCCCCGTCCGCTTGCACGGCCACCGTTGGTGTTCATTTGCTGTGCGCGCTCGTTAGTTTTTAGATGCAGTGAAGTGTTGTTATTTTGGTGAGATATAGTTAGCATTTAAGTCCTGCATACGGTCGCACATCGCTCGTTGCCATTGGGTTGTCGTTACGCGGAGAAGTAGCAGAAACAACAGCAGGAGCAGGCAGCATGAGCCACTCGAGAAATTATAATTACTACGAGGTAAGCAAAGCGAACGCAGCCCACCCAGCCAGTCGATGGTATCTGTGGTGGTCTGAAACTAATACTGTTCCGTCTGTCCTCACTTTGCAGCCCTCGAGGTCCCGCAGCCGGGAACGCAGCTACCGTCGAGAGTATCGCGACGATTCGGAACGCTACAATCCAGGCACATCGGAGTCGGGCCGCACACCGGCCGATTACGGTGGCTCCTCGTCCAGTTACCGCAGAAGCTCGCACCATCGAAGTTCACACTCCACCGCACACTACCACGACCCACCGGCCTCCTCGTCGGCATCCGGCGGGGCGCACGAGTGTTCGTCACACAGCGGCGGCTCGTCCGGCAAGGTCGTGCTGGCCGTGTTCAATCTCAGCGTGTACACCACCGAGGCGGAACTGTACGATACGTTTTCCAAGTTTGGTCCACTGCGAAAGACGACCGTGGTGCTGGATGCAAAGGTTGGTATGGCATGGCCTACTGGTTACGATGCGAATTGCTGCCACCGCATGCAAACCTAGCCGGGAATGTAAAGCCTTGCTCCCGGCCTAAGTAGGCGCGCGGTAGAGTGTCCCATGCTGGAAAGTTTACGGATGAAATGCGTCCAAACAGTAGCATTCTCATTAAAGGCCTTTCCGGACAGCAATGTTTCATCGAAATAGCTAGATCCCCATGGTACGGAGCAGTTGTGTTTAATGTTTAAACTGCCATCTCATTTTCTAGACGGGACGCTCACGCGGATTCGGCTTCGTGTACTTCGAGAGCGCGGAAGACGCCAAGGTGGCCCACGACCAGGCGAACGGCATCGAGATCGGGGACCGGCGGATACGGGTGGACTTTTCCGCCACCAACAAACCGCACGATCCGACCCCGGGCGTCTACTACGGCAAGGTGTCCCATCCCAAGACCGGATACGGCGGCCATTCTTCCCACGGTATGGCCAGCTCGCACGGCTACCACCATTGCAGGGCGTGCGAGGTGGAAGCGCGGGAACGCGAGCGATGGGAACGGGACGCGAGATCAAGGTACGGGACTTCCTTTCCCTTTTTTTTTTTTGGTTTTTTAAAGGTTCTCATCCATTTGTGGGAATGCATGCTAAACCAGAATTTTGCATTAATTTTGCAGGGAGCATTACTACTACTACGACAGCTATTCCGGTCACGACCGCAGTCGCAACCGTTCCATGACGGGCCGGTCTGGCAGGAGCAGCGATTACTATCGCGGCGGAACCAGCATTCGCTGACAGTGGTGGACTTCCTCCAACCATGCACCCATCGCTGCTGGTTGAATCGGTTAAGGAAACGAGAAAACAAAAGAAACGCACCATAAGGAGACAGGAAAGAGGGAAAGAGAGAGAGAGAGTGAGAGATCGAATGAGAGCAGTGTGCGGGCAAGTTGTGTCCCTCTGTGTTTGCATATTGTTACGTCGCGGTGCGCACAATAAGGATAAGGAGGATTGTTAAGAGAGTAAAGCCTAGCCAAAAAGGGACAGAACCGGAATCTTGCACCCCGCGTAATGATATTATGGGATGCTGCGTCTGGAGATGCGCATGAAACGGGACGCTAGGAGGGTAGCAAGGGGAGGGCGACGCATGCAAAACTAGAATAAGACACGCAGAAGTTCCGGCGAAATACGCGTCCATAGCGCCCGTACGGTGTATGATTAGCGTCCTCCCTCCCTCCGGCCTGGTTATGCGTGCGTGTTCCGTGTTTGTAGAAACAGGTTTGTAGGGGCCGTTGGTCTAGCGTGCGCCCCAGAAGAAGAAGAACCGCATATGCTTATATCCTTTTTTTGCGAAAACGGTGCGTGTGCGTGTGCGTGTATGTGTGCGGTGCGATGCGTAGCGTGTTAAGGAAGAGGGTCGGTTTTAACTTTTGTTTTTCTTTGCGAGTCCAGTTCCACAGTTCAGGCAAAGGATTCTCGATCTCACAGTGACCGGCCGATATAGGAGGAAGAGAGGTCGGGGGGCAGAACTGGATTTCTGCCCAACGATCAGATGCGTATGCGCGTTATAATAGGTATTGTTAAATAATGTTCCTTTTTTACCATACTTCCCTGTGTCTGTCTTTATGTTTCCTCCCCAGCGCCTCCCCACACATCCCCCCCATCCCGTTTTATTAATGATTTATACGTACGCGTACACACGCACACGCACACCAAGAGACACACATCAATGCTAGAATCTAATAAGTTATCAGTCCCGCATCGATTCCTTACCCAAACTGCGGTTGTCGTGTCCTGCCCGTGTGGGAGGTTGTTTTCCTTTAAAAAAAAATAGTCGGTGCATTTTAAATTGTTACTGTTTCGTTATGCTTTGTTTGCGGATGTGCGCCGTGTTACAATTGTGCAGGAAAAAACGGAGATATATAGTGTAAAGTAACAAGGGGGAAGAGAAAGATGACAAACTAACTCTAATGTCTAGAAAGAATAAATTAATTTCAATAAAAGACTTTAATAAGAAACCAACTGGCGTGCCCGAGGTCTTTGTCTCACGGTAGCGTATGACCTTGGAAGGGAGGGAGGGGGAAAACTTGTCAAACCGCACTTCAGACGGAGAATCTTAGACGTGTTTAGAAACGATCCCCTCTATTTAATTCTAATTCCGACTCTCCCCTGCCGGACAGCAGCATTAGAAGATGTGTCCGGCTGTCCACGGAAATGCAAATTATTCCGTTTTTTTTTTGCGGAAATCTAAGCCAGCCCACATCGAGATGGAACCGGATATTCTGGTCATCCTGGTCGGTATTGGTGCGGGCAAGGGAAGAAATGCCAATTTAATAGACAAGGGTGTAACATTTGTTCGTCGCTTCTTTTATTACACGTTCAATAAATGTAACTCCTTCCTTTTTCTTCATTTCTACCACTGCAATGCCTGAATGTAACCGCGCATTGCCTTTCCGTATCGCGGTGGAACAATCGTTCTCAATTAACAATCCCACACTAGCGAAAGCGTCCTAATCTTTAACTGCAAACAAAAATATTTATAATCAAACGAAAACCACACTAAAACTAGCGCCCAAAAATGAAAACCCACCCACAAACGGAAACTAGTGCGGCTTTGGTTTGTGTCCGTCTACGTAAAAGTTTCGTGTCGCTTGCGGAAGCTGCAACCGCATCCCTTCCAGGTCCTTCTGCAGCACTATCTGGCAGCCGAGACGGGAGTTTTCGCGTAGAAACGGTGCCATATCGAGCAGATCGTCCTCCTTCTCCTCCGGCTCGGCCAGACGATCGAGATACTCGTCCTGCACGTACACGTGACAGGTGGTGCAGGCAAGCGAGGCCTCGCAGGCGCCCTCCATCTCGACACCGAACCGATGGGCCAGGTACAGTACGTTATCGCCCACCTTTCCCCGAACCGTCGTCTCCTTGCCATCCTTATCGATGTACGTAATGTTTACACTGAAAAATAAGGATCGAAATTAATTTGACACGGTTGAAAAGATGTAGATGCCGGCACGATTGGCGGCAGTGACATACACTTCATCTTCACTCTTTGGATCCTGCCATTCATATTCGCCGTGAAGTAGCTCTGTAAAGACAAATGAGGACAGCTTAATCTCCTATCAACCAACAGACCTTGCACAATGTTGTGGGGAGCATTGATTTCATAATACTCACGCACGGTGCTGTGTATATTTCGCGGTATAATTAACCTGTAGCACCGATTGTACATGCCACGCGCTAAATGAAGTAAAGAGGTTGTGATGGGCATCGTTGTGTGCTTTGGTGGGAGGGAAAGATGGTCCACTGGTGCAAAATTTACAACAAATTAACTGAAATGGATTTGATACCGGTTTTCTGTGTACGATGGGGGAGCACTGAAATCAAAACAAACCACCCGTCACAACAATGTGGACCAATGACAGCCGACAGTTTCGAAACGCTTGCTGCTGTTTTCGAACTGATACATTCCACAAAAAAGGGCTTTTTGATGAATTATCTCTGCAAAAATAATGCCTATTACAATATTAATACTAATAAAATAATTCACTTCATTCTAACGCCCGAGTTGTCATCAAGAGCACTGAAAAGCATTCAATTCGGAATTTCACAACCATCGTTTTGATTTTTGCTTCGTTGAGTTACAATTCGAAACTGAACGAATGTTTACTTTGCTGCGTTCAGTTTGACAGCGCTTTTCTTCGCAAAGCCAACCCCATACTACATCACGCATGCTGTACGTTTTCAACACCGATGACGTCACAGTTGCCGGTTTACTTCAACTAGTGCGAGCAGGACATGAGCATGCCACACACGCTACCCCGCCTGTGGGTTTGTACTGGGAGTTTTTGCTCCCTTTTCTTCCATCATGTTTATTATTTCT
This sequence comes from Anopheles coluzzii, assembly GCF_943734685.1. NCBI lineage: Eukaryota > Metazoa > Arthropoda > Insecta > Diptera > Culicidae > Anopheles > Anopheles coluzzii. The sequence goes on from NC_064670.1 coordinate 115,150,754, forward strand.
CTGGAAATCGTCAAGGCAGGAAGCACGGAGTCTGGCGGAAGCCATTCGTTCGCTCGAAATTTTCACTCGCTTTTCCGACCAAACCAACCCGGAACCCAGTAGCTAGCGTTGAAACAAAACAAAGTGATCGCAGTGCGTGTTGCGTTGTGTGTATGCATTACGGAAAATTACGCCGGCAAGGTGGAAATAGGAGTTAGAAGCGCCAGTTTCGTGAAAAATTACTACCTCTCTCACACTCACTCTCACACACCTCCGTCAGCATCAAGCGAACAATAATAATCCACTTTGCCCAAAGATCGATTTATGCCCTCCTTCCTCCCCATCGCGCTGCCCAAAATTGTGCCTGCAGCAGGTTCATTGTCGCGTGTTTTCCCACCTCCAAGTGTTTGCATGTGTGCTGCGTAGCCGTGTCTCTGTGTGTGTCTTTCCCTTCCCTCGTCCTGTGTGTAACGATAGTGTCTCGGTGACAATCAATAGCGCCTGCAGCATCCCTAAAGTGCTACAACTCAGCAGCAGCACCCCGAGGGGAAAAGTGAAAGGTGACGAAATTGTGTATTGTGCGTGCGGGGTTTTTCCTACCGAGTGTCGGCGAAAAGGGTGAGATAGTTTTCTCCCCACTGCGCAGTGGCTTTTTCTTTTGTGCACACACGCACACACACACACGCGCGTGGTACCATCTCACACCTCTTCGCTTGCCCGGAGGCGGCAGCTGCTACTGGTGTCATCATCAACACACACACACACACACCCTCCCGGTTTGGTACGCGCGAGACACAAAGCAACAGCAGCAACAGTAGGCGTTGTGTGTCGCGCGCGTGTGGCACATCGAAAGCAACCCCCTGGAAAAGAGCAAGTGCGAGACGTGTCTCACACGCACACACCCACACACACACACGTCGCGGAAGCGCAAGGATTTCCGTAAAGGACGCTTGAATGTTCGACACGATGATGCAGCAAGCCGTATCGATCAAAGCCGAGCCGGACTGGAGTGACCTTTTAGTGGCGGAGCCGGACAATCGCGCGCAATACGCGCTCGAAAATGTGATCCGCCAGCAGCAGCAACAATTGCTGCAGCAGCAACAACAGCAGCAGCAGCAGCAACAGCAGCAGCAGCAGCAACAACAGCAGCACCAACAGCAACAACATCACCAGCAACAACAGCAGCAACAGCAGCAGCAGCAACAGCAGCAGCAGCAATATCATTTGCGCAATGGGGCCGGTGCAAGCCTCACCCCAAATACAAGCAATCCGGTCGCGATCGTAAATGGGGCTGGAGCGGCTGGGTCAAGCGCGAGCCAGCAGTCGGGAGGCGATCCCAGCGAGGACAACGAACCGCTCGACATGATCGAAGCGATTGGCGACTCGGACGACAACGATTTTGCTGAGGCAGAATCGCTCACGCTGCAGCAGTTCAAGGTAAGAGAAACGAAGGGAGCAATGGGGGGAAAGTTTTTCTGTTCCGTGGGATGGCTTTCCTCGGCCCCAGTCCCTGGGGGTCCACGCACTCGTAAAAGATCGTCAATGTTTGATTCGTTTTAGTGTCCGCCAACCCTCCCCGTATATCCTTCCGCATTTTGTTGTGCTTTCGGTGCGCACATATCCGCGTGCGTTGTTTGTTTGGCTGATGCTGTGTAAATAACGTGTGGCACCGAATGGGCGCGTGTGTGTGTGTGTGTGTGTGTGGTCAATGGAAACGCTAGCACAACCGCACACAGGATGCGTTGCCTATGCCACAACCCTGCTGCGATCGTCGTTTATTTGTGTAAACAACGGCGTGTTCCACTTTTTAGTCTTCGCGCCCAACCAATGCGAGAGGCATGGCCAAAGAATAACATCAGCGCAAACCGTTAGTAATAGCAAAGACTGCGTTCCTGCACATCCGCCCGAGTACGATCGCGTATTGCACTGCAGCTTTTAATATCCATCTATAAAACATGTTGCCCTTTGCGATATGGTTACGTTACCGATGGTAATTTCCTATTTCGCATGCTCACGCAAAACCAACAACAGCCCACAATGAGGGTGTAGGACTGTGAGAAGATTCGTCTTTGCGTACGATCGCGGTGCTGCTGCGCGCAACGACGTCCGAGCAGAATGCTGCTATGTTTTGCACGTACGATCAGAATTTGTAAACATAAAATGCGAAATCTCGTTTGATGGGCTTGATGGCTTGTTTCGCTGCAATTACCATCGATCATCTACACAGGCATTGTTTGGGCTTTCCTTCTTGCCTTACCGCGTGCATTGTATGCATGTAGCGTACATTTATAGCTTTTTCTGTAAATATACGGGGAAGACAAATAATGGTATACAAAGCAAGCAAGGGCCTCGATGCGTGCAAAATCCCTTTAGAATACAAATCTGTCATAATTTTCATCTTTTGGTATTGCAGAAAAGAAAAGGCTGGTTTCATGGCGCTAAAAAGGGCCGATTGCAACCGATCGATTTTTGCCCCCCAATGAAGCAATTCGATGGCAGCGTCATAATCTCGCACAAACCTGTACCTACTTTAAAAATATCCTTAAAAAGGTGCATCAGAGTGGATTTTTCTTGAAGAGCGCGAAACACAAAAGCGCTTTTGATTCTCCTCCAGCAACACCACCACCCTGTAAGCGCGGGGAGGGAGCGATACCGGTGCACTTGTACGGGAGAAACTGCTTTCGTAAACCCGCGCCGTGGATAAAAGCATTAAAATCCGTACGATTCTGCGTGCCGAAGGATGCACGAAAGGTGTGTAGCCAATTTCCCCCTCCATCTTCCCCTTTTTCATACTCCCGCACTTTCCGGGCTTTATTCCCTGTCACTCTCTCTCTCTCTCTTGTTCATCGCCAGCTCTCCCGCTCAATCGACACTTATCGCACGCGGTCGCTTCTGGCTTTTCGTCTTTTTTATGGCCAAAGTGTCCTCATCTTCCGCCACGAGGACACACCGTAGGCCAGCAGCAGCAAGCAGTGGCGGTGGCGGTGGCGGCAAAGCACCGGCACTTTATCGCCTCGTACCGGCATAAAAGTTTGTGTGTGAGGGAGAGAGCGAGAGAAAGAGCAACGCAAACGAGATGGGCAGGGACACGGGAAGGACGAACCAAACGCGCGTGGTGGCGGTGGTGATGCGCGGTGTGCCAGGGATAAAACTCGTAAAACTTTATAACATCCCATGAATTAAACTTTATTTTACGCTGTATTTTTTTATTATTTCACTCTACTGTTCGCTTACGACGTTTTATCGTTTTAGCTGACTTGGCAACTCGAACGGTGCGGTGCGGTGTGTGTGTGAGGGTGTGTAGTCACGATGAAGTTAGTCTCTCTGTACTGTGTGCGCGCAGGTTTAGCATTGAACGGCGGGAGTGTGTGTGGTTGTTGGGGGAAATTTTACTTCGCACACACTCGTGAATAAGGATTTTTCTTATACTCGTCGTTATATTTTTTAATGTCGTCTTGCAGCAGTGCATGATTAAATTTAATCAGTCCTTTCGTTATCTATCCGTGCATTTATGCGGGGAATTAGGTCGTTGTACTAAGACGGTCCTTTCGGACGGTTTTGTGACAGTCGGGACGGTATTTTTTATTATTTTAAGTTTTTATTATTTCTACATTTCCATATCTTTTTTCCTTTGCTTTAAAATATCTAAATTTTACATCTTCTTCGCTCTTCTCCATTCTCTCTCAAGCACTCTGTTTCTTTCGCTTCATTCCAAACAGCTTTGTGTTCAACATGGATATTCCATTTGCTTTGTGTGTTTCTTTCTTTTCTGTTTTTAGGTATCTCTGTTTTCTCAGCTTTTATATTTATTTTATCCCACACTAACGGTGGTGTCAAAGTTCTATTTTCTGGCATCGGTTTTCGTTGGGCTGCGTTTTAATTCTGTATGCGTTCTGCGTATCATTTCCATACGCAATGTGTCTTGTACTGTATTTTTAGGAATAGTTATTAGTGGCGATCTCCGACCAAGACGATGTGTTTACTGTTCTAGGAACTCGAATCTCAAGATTTGACGCTGAATGGGAAGCTCAGAGGAGTTTCAGTTATTTCCGAAACAGTCATGCTCGTTTGTTTAGTCTTCTTGTAGGAGGGAAAATGAACCCTCAAATAGTACTCGGTGGGAGTTGACCTAAATTGCATTAGAGCACCAATATAGATGCGTGTTACCCTTAGTATCTATTGTAGACCACTGTGTGGTCGTCCGCATCCCAACTGTTAGTTGCTTCGATTGAATACAATAAGCAAAACTGCATCATCCACATTCCCCGCGTCCCCGCTTTCAAACTGTATCGTAATTAAAAATAATGAACGTTACGCTACTTTCGCTTTAATTAGACACTTAACGGCTATTTATACGATCGAATTTTACTGGCGCTTATCTGGTTATTTGAAAGAGCCTTATTTTCATACCCACCCCCCTCCGTCCAATGCACAACTAATCACCCGGTGCGAGCGATCATTTCGCTTCGCTTTATCTCGACCGAAATGAGGTTCCGCTTTTATTAGTCCTTTTTATCCTGCCTAATAACCTGCTATATGATGCGGAAAGGACCAACCCATCTATCGTTCAGGAGCAGAAGCAGCACCAGCAGCAGCAGGCCGTTCAGGCGGCGCCATCTGTCTGTGTCCTGCACATGCACGCCGAGGACGAGGACCCATTGGAATGATTGCGATCATTATTAGTTTGCTTTTACTGTTTCGCTATTCCTTTCTTTTTTTTTTTTTTGTTATTTTAAATTGCAGTGGAATAATTACACTGCTAAACCCGTAAACTCTGGCCCCCGAACCTCGCTCTAGTGCACCGACAGTTGTCGAAGTTTCCGTTTATGGCGCTCAGCACACAGTACAGTTGAATGGTGACGACGACGATGCGAGCAAATGGGCGGAATCTCATTTTCTTATTTCGCATCGAATTTTATATTTATTTGCTTGCTATATTTCCACCATTTATCCCCCTCGCCCCCCTCCCGCTTTAACGATCCTATCAATCCATCTTTATCGTGCTGTCTGTCCCTTTCCGCTCTCCGCGTCTCGCCCCCACTTTCGATCATATACGATCGCAGGGCTCAGCATCTGTCGCAAGCTCGCTTTATGTGTATGTGTATGTGCAGGTTTTATTTTATTTAGTTTACTCATTTAACAACTTTTCCCCGCTGCTTGCTGTTAACGCGCCCCCCCGGGTCACCCGTCGTCTCCCTTTCGCCCCTTTTGCGATCCATATTCCATCGCACAGTGTGCTCCTTTAATCGTCTTTTTCCATTGCTATTTTCGGTTGTTTTCTGTTTTCATTTATTTTTATTGTTATTGTTATGGAATCCCCCCCCCCCTCCTTTCGTTCCTCCCCGACTTCCTCATCGACTCCGTTTTTCCTTCCTTATCTATTTGCTGATGCGTTCTCGCTCACTCTTGGCGCGGGGAGAGTTTTATCTCAGTTTCACCCAACCAACCTACCCCTCATCGTCCCGCGCTCCAGCTTTTTATATGAAACACGAAACGGCCAAGCACACGCATTAAAATTCGTTAGTATTTCCGTTGGTGTGTGTTGTTGTTTCATTGCTGGGTGCAGCCGTAGTCGTCTTGTTGAGATTATATTTATATTTTGTTTCCTTTATTTCTTACACCAAGGAAAGAGAGAGAGAGAGAGCGAGAGGTGTGTGTGGGTGTTAGTAGGGCTAGATGGGACCGTGCCGGGAAGATGAAAAAGTATTTTTATTTTATAGCACCCACCGTCGTCGTCGTCGTCGGCTGGCTGGATCATTTTTACAACGACTGGTGGTGCCTGCCCGCACACAATTATATACCACGGCGCGGTTTTGCCGTCGCTCTTCCTCCCCGCCACCATCGCCATTTGATTGCTGGTTGGTTCGAGTGTTGGTTCGTTTCGGCACATTTTATGGGGCCGTATTAAAAGTTTTTCTTTTTCATAACAATAATTTTGTGTTTTTCGCTCAATTATATTTGCCTTTGTTTTTGACGTTTCGGGGTGCTTTTTTCGGCTTCTCTCTCCTGCCTCGCTGCTGTTGTGTGGCGCCTTCTTTAGGGCTATCGGCGGCTGCTCCTCCGGCAAAGAGGGAGCCATTCACCTTAAACCCTCTCGTTATCTCTCTCTCTCTCTCTCTCTCTGTCTCTCTCTCTCCCTCTCTCTCTTTGTCTCCTCGCTTCTAATTTATAAGGAAGGTACCTGCATTTTATATCTTTTACAGCGTTCAGATCTTAGAAAAAATTTCAATCTTCCATTTTTATGGCAAATTTTGGACTGTTAATTGCAGGGGGCGCACAAGGACCCGCCGCGCGCGCACGATTCAGCAGAAGCACGATCTTAATTTCGCTCGTGGGGTCGCTTTGGATCGCTTTGACGCCGGACGGACGGAATGGGACAGAATGGCGCGCTTAATTTTCTAAGAATTCTTTCGCTTGCTTAATAATGATTTCCTCTTTCCCATTTACTCGTTTTTGTTACCAAAAATTTATGTTTCTTGCGGAGATGAAAAATTCTCTCCCATTATTCAAGCCGGCAGCAGGAATGTTTATAAGTTTCACAATTTTTATTATTTCTTGTGCATCTTTCCCTTCCGTGCTTTTGCTAACACACAGTTTGCCGGGGCTAGCCGGTACAATATTTATGTGGGTATATTTATTTTTAAACAATTCAGTTCTCTGTTTATCTTTCGGCTTTCGGCTGCCCCGGCCCGCAGCAGCACTACTGCGCACATGCTTTAAATTATTGTTATTATATGTTTTTTCCCCCTTGTTGCTTGCTTCTTCCCTCTTTGCTGTGTGTTTCATTTTCGTATTCGACGCGTATATGTGTTATCTCTTTTGTTATTCTTTCACCCTCCGGTGCTGTTCCCTTGTTTTATTTGCTTCGTTTCCTTCAAAACCCGAACTTTGTATTTGTTCCATTTGTATAGAGGTGTCGATTTTTCTCCTTTTGCATCCCATTCATTCCTCTCTTTCTCTCTCTTTCGTCTCTCTTCCCACATGTGAGCGCTCATTTTCGCCTTGCGCGCAGCTTATTACTTTTCCGTTTGTCGTTAAAAGCCATTACGGGGCACAATTTTACCAATTCTAAGCTACTACCAGCACAAAGCACAAAAGTGTATATATGAGTGTGCTCTGGGATTTTAATTTCGGAATTTATCGTTAGAAACTTTTTTCCTTTTCCTTCTTTGGTTTCTTTCCGTTTGCTTATCCAATTTATCGCATTGTATCGCGCATCGTCCTAATTATCATTCTTTATAGCATCAAAGCGGGCCATAGATTTAGGCTGAGCTTCTAAATATGAATTTATTGTTAGCTTAGAAAAGCATGGAATTAGCAGCAGCAGCAGCAGCAGCAGTTGAGTGAAATTTATTTTTCCTTTTTTATTGTTGGTGAGGTTTTCTCTTTGTTTAACCTGATTGCCAGGCCCGCGTAACCGAGCGGACGGAAAAGATTTTACCGCTATTTATAAAATACGAAGCGAGTAAAGTCTTATTTTATTGCTTCGTGTGCCTTTTTGGAATGTTCTGGTCTGAGCTCTGTTTCTTTGTGTTTCAATACTTTTGGTATTTTGCCTTACTTCCACCGTTTCTTTCAAGCCATTTCGACTGCTTTTTTTTAAATAAAAACACCTTTGTTAAAAAATCGTGAACTAAAGTACGAATTATGTATAGCGAATAAGTTGCAGTGAGGGGTTAGGCTGTGCGAGTTGCCATTGACCTTATTACTCCTCCGAGGGCCTTGAGAGTAGTGGTGGGAACTTGAAAATCGGACCTACCAGATTGCGATTCCGTGTTTAGAATCAATTCCGAAGCCAATTCCGATGCTGGAACCGATTTCGATTCTGTAGTCGATTCCGGAGCTGATTCCAAAGTCGACTCCGGAGCCGATTCCGAAGTCGGCTTCGGAATCAGAATCGGCTCCGGTATCGGAATCGGCTCCGGTATCGGAATCGGCTCCGGAATCTCAATCGGCTCAGGAATCACAATCGGCTCTGAAATCGAAAACGACCTGAGAATCGTAATTTGCTCCGGTAACGGAGTCAGAATTGACTCCAGAAATAGAATTAGCTCCGGAATGAGAATTAGTTCTTGAATTGAAATAAAAAGTTTCAGAAGCAAAATCAGTACGGAAATCTCCATGAGAATGGATCGTTTACAAGTAAATGATATTTTTTGTGACTATCAATACGTAGCATCATTGGACCCAAACGCCTATTCCTATGAAGATGTCGAAACCGACTCCGTTTCGAACCTAATTCTGATTTTGGAGAAGATCTTGATTCCGCAACCAATTCCGTAACCGATTCCGATTTCGCAGTCGATTCCGGAACCGATTCCAGAACCAATATCGGAACCAATTTCGGATCCGATTCCGGAATTGATTCCGGAAACTGGTTCCGGACCTACTATCCGGATTCGATTCCAGAAAACTTCGGAGCTAGCCGGAATCGATTCCGACGAAATCTTCATTTTTCCCATCACTAGTTGAGAGGCAGCAGAGGAAGCAAATCGTATGCAATGTAAGCTATAATTTTTCAGCCTCTAAAATTCCAATGTTGCTCATTTTGAACGCGACTTGGCCTTGGCTAGTGCTGACGGTTGCACTTACTTTTTGCCACCAGAGTAAGGTGAAGAAATAAAAATATTAAATCGTAAAAAGTGTACCTTCCAGATCCGCACACTGGCTCGCTAGTCACTGCACAGGCGCAGACAGATCGCGGTTCAACGCATAGTGCGCTCTGCGCTACTAGGAATCAACCCCTGCTCCATGTTAATATTTAACCCAGTTTTATAGCTATGCAATCAAACCATCGCAATCAAGCAGCACCGCTCTATGTATGTGTATGGTTCGAAAAAGGGTTCAAGGAGCCTTCCTTTTTGCTGCCTGCGCGTGTGTGTATGTGCGCATAGTGCAAAACAGTCCAGACAATTGGCCCGCTGGGTGTTGATAGGAGTGTGTGTGTGTGTGTGTGTAAGCAAGGGTAATAATTCTATACTATGGTTTTAATTAAAACCTCCAACGTTTACAGCACTCTACTGGCCCTGTTGGTCGCCGCCGGGGTGTACGTGTTTTCTATAAAATGGTTCCCCGTTCAAGCATGGAATTGGCTCCTTTAGTGTTATCTTTCGGTTCGGCTTGTTGTGCTGTGTGTGCCAGGAGAAGCAGAGGGCATTAACAACAACGTCAGACGTTACAGCACCATTATGGCACAGGGTGTAGGGCGAAACACGATCAGAATATAACAAGCTTCTAGTGTGTTGGAAAAGTTTGAATGAAATGTCTTAAATTATGATAACCGGCACTTGCTCTTTATCCTTCTCCGCTTTTAAGGTCCTGTTTCAACGGCTACAAATCATGTAACAATAATGCTAGTGTATATCAATGTATTGTAACTTAATGCTCTCTCTTCCTGTCCTAATCCTTTGTTCTTTATGGCCGTTCTTACTAACCTTTTCTTGTTTTAAATGACCTTTCTCTGACATTCGCTTTTGGGATGTGATTCATAGTGCTCTCTGTGGCTATTATGTTGCAGACGCTTTCGATTCGGTTCCAATCCTATTTTCTCTTCCGTGTCCTTCAGCATCAGGACCATGTAAAATATGTATATGGTTGGCTTTGTTCTTGTTGGGTTAGGGAAAGCGAACATTATTGATCAGTTCGTGTTACCACAAAGAAAAAGATAGCATATCCACTCAAATTTCAAGTTAGACATTGCAAACGAACCTTTTTCTCTCGCCTGAACACAAACTCTTGTGGTAAAAACTGTTAAGATTCGTGTACCAACATAACATAAAACCTCAATTTTGTGTCCGAATCACCCTATATATGCATACATCGGTCATCTTTCCTAACGATAGCAGCAGCACCGCACCAGTTCGTTAGTAGAAAGCTATTTGCTGCCGTTGCCAGTCGTTCGTTCGTTCGACGTCGTATAAACCCTTTTGCATAAAACATTTCATATTACACATAAATTTATATTTCTCTCATTTATTCATGCCCCTTTCTCCCTTATCAACAGTCCACCCCCGTTTGGACCCGGTCTTCCCTGCCCCGAAAGGGGTTGTTAGAGTTCTGGTGCAATTTTACTGATTTTATCATGCCACCCACCCCCGCCCGCTGTTAGTTCTCGTCCTTCTGTTAGGACCCTATCGCTCGCTCTCGCTCTACCGTAGCCGTTGCCTCTCTTTCGGTTGTTTTCTTTGCGTTTCACTCTCGCTCCTTGCCCGAGGGTTTCCCACACTTTTCCTGCCGGTAGCAATATCGGTTCCAGCTTCATCTCCAACGGCTTCTGCTCTCTAGTCTACGCTCAGCACAAAAGTTTACGTCTCTTTGATTGCTCTCACCGAAAGCTCTCCTCTCTCGCTTTCCCTCTATAAAGTTCGCTCTCATACACTCTCTCTTTTTACCGAACGATGTGTCTCCCCTTTTTTGGAGGGGTGGAAAGAACCTCACCCTCATTCACACACCACCACCACTACCACCTTGGGTGCCAATCTCACTCGACGACGACGACGACGACGGCGTGTTTGTTCGTTTCGGAGTTTTCTCGGTTCGGAAATTAAACAAAATTAAGCGCTTATCTTCCTGTGCCCTCCGTTAGGCAAGGCTGCCATTGTACATGGTGATTACACTTTTACTCCCCTCGGACCTCTCTCACTCTCTCTGTCTCTCTCCGTTCTGGTTCTTGCCATTTGTTAACTCATCCGTCCCCGTAAGCTTAAAGTTTCTCTATTGGTTTAGTGCCATCAGCAGCAACAGCAACAGAAGCAGCACCGATGACGACGACGACGACGACTAGAGCCACACACTTTCCTCTAATGTCGTCCTAAGTGTGGCTCCATCTTCTTCTGCGGGCGCTTACACATCCCCCGTCCCGTCCCATCCTTGCTAGGATCCGGTTTTGAAAATGTCAGTTCATTTCTCGCTTTGATTACTAGTATTGATTTTACATTAAGCTCTCCCGGTAAGTGTTATTTCGGTCGCCACCACCACCACCACCTACCGGCATTATCGTTTAGGGCCGCACAGGAGGGACGTACCTTGTTTAACTATTGTCGGAGGGGGGGGGGGGGGGGGTCGGTATATATGCTTCCGAAATTGTCCCATCCCAGCTCGTTGCCACTGCAGCGAATGGGCACAAGCGCTCACAGAAATGTAACTATCTATATTTATTACAGCAAATAATGAACGTTATTCCCATTTAATGCGCCCAAACCCCCCCCCCCCCCTCCCCCTCCCAGAAAACCCGCCCGGTCGATTCCCTTGTCCGCGCATTTCATCACATCTGCCCCGTCCCCGGGTCCCCTTTCGATTGCTATAATAAGCCCGTCATTCATTTCCACACTGCTCCCCCATCCCCCTTCCTACTCCACTCTACTTTCTGCCATTCGTACCGCATCGCTACCGCCCCCGGTTGGTCACGCACATTTCGGCGCAATTTCCACGATCCTGTCACGCTCGCTCTCTCGCTCTCTCTCTCTCGCTTTCGCTCAATCTCCCTGACAGCGTGTTCACCACGTGCTCGCCCGGCAAGTGATGCCATCTAGCGGCGAGTAGTGTAAGTGTTTGTGTGCGTGTGTCTGTTTGGTACGGATGGAGATCGGAAGTGATTTCGCACTTCGATTGCTTTCCGGATGTTTTGAGGAAGGTTTTCGTTGTTTTTTTTTTCTTTTACTATTAAAACGATAAACATGCTTTTACTTCTTCCTGAGGGGAAAGAGATGGGGGGGGGGCCTCTTTTATCGTACTATTCGTGGACTTTCGTGCGGAAGCTTTTGGTGTGAGTTGTTTTGAACATCCGTTATCGCACACACACACACACACACAGTTGACTTGGTTGCTGGAATCATAGCTAGCTATCAAGAGGAAAGGAAAATATTTTCTTTTTTTTTCTCTCCATAATGCATAACCTCTCACTCCTTGCCATCTACCCGGTTTATCACCGTACCGAAACAATGCATAATCAAATGCGGCTCTTTTGAAATTAGCTCGCCTCACCCCACCGGAATGTTAAGCATTAGTTTTAAACAACTTTCTTACATGCTCCATGGCCCAAGATGCGACGAGCAGCACTGTAGCTTATACTGCTTGTGATGGGGGGGGGGGGGGAATGTGGACTGGGGTTCAAGGACGACGATAGCTGAGCTATGCTGCTGCTGCTAGGGCTCGTCAGTTGTTCCAGGGTGTGCTGAAACTTAATGCTGCAAAAGTTGAGTCCACTGCAATCATCGTGTTGATTTCCGAACTCAGTCCAACGCCCCCCCACAGCCCCTATCGTGAATAATTACTGCTGACCCCCTACTCAGCCAGACCAGCCTGACCGGGAGATATACCGACTGTGATGTGGGGCATGGGCTAACCACTGGAATGTCGGCGAGAAAGCTCTCAGACGGCACGCGGACGGCACGGACGAATGGAACGGCTTCAAACATACATTTTGAGCTCACGCGAGAGCGAGTCCTGCCACTTGCAATGTTTGTTGGTGTGCTGTCTGTTCTCTCGCACAAAGTACATATACACATACACGTCTGCCGCTTGACTTCACACTCTGTTTTCACTCGTTCGCTTGTTGCCGGTCGGGAAAAGGGATTCAGGGATTCCCGAAAAGAATAGTACCAGCTCTTTCCCCTTCGATGCACAATCCGGGTTGATTCCGTTGCACTTCTCTGTAGAGCCTTGCGTCGACCTTGATGATGCGTGGTCACCTGATGCGTCCTCCGGGAAGGGCGGTAGGAGGATCTTTCGCCAGATGTAAGAAGGATAGTATTGATTTTTCATACTGACCACCACCAGGAGGTTGGTGGGTACTAGGAGTTCGTCGTCTGTCGTTCCAGCGTCGATTCCAGGACCTGCAAAGTTTTCCAACGGCCAAAACCTCCCAAGAATGTTGAACATTTTGCTGCTACTCAGGGCACATGAGGTCGTCGGAGCTGGAAGTGTGAGCTGCACTCCGTGCGCTCTCTCGTTCTCTCTCTCTCTCTCTCTCTCTCTCTCTCTCTCTCTCTCTCTCTCTCTCGCTCTGGGACATCCAGATATAATGCTGGTGCTGTAAAATGTTCGTTTGTTTCTTTGCATTATTTCATCGTTATCATTTTATGATGCCATTAATGTTGTACGTGCTGGCAAATGACATCGATTGGGACGTCGGGAAGGTAGGTGGTGGCGCAGGGCTTGAGCCGGAATGACGTCGCTCATGATGATGATGATGGTGATGTTGATGGCTATGGATATTTCTGGAACGGAAACGATTTTATATACTATATAGAAGTAGTCGTATTATAACAGTGTTTCTTTGTTGCCTTCCTTTTTTTTGTTGAGTGTTCCGTGGCCACAATTTGTTCGCATCTTAGCTTTCGGTTTCCAGTTTCGTCCGCAAATGCGCCGCCGAGTATGAGGTTTGAGGACAGCACTTGTCTCTTGTCCCTTGTCGCCTCATTTCAGGAACCACTTCTCTCCCATCACATTACTCCATCACGCTCGGCATTGTGCCTCCGAGCCGCGCGCTATTGCTTGGGCTGGTTCAATGAGATAATTAAATTTTAAAATAATATCATTATATTATCCAACGGAGTGGCTCTCTCTCTCTCACACTCCCTTCGGTTTCTGGTACACACTCTCTCTCTTTCTGTCTCCGCGGCCATACCCCCTCCCGGCTCCTCTCGGGTGTGTGTGTGTGTATCATCCTGCTGTCATACCGGTTGTACGTTGACGACTGAGTTCCCTTCTTATACCTCAACCCTCATTCATGTCGATGGGTTTGGGAGGAAAGCATAAAATTAAAATAGCTTACGAACGAGTTCGGGCGGACGCGCGTCGAGAGATGGAACGAGGCACAAGAAGCATACATACATAGAAAATGGCCAAACCAAAACAGTGTTGTACTACAATGTATATAAAAGTACGACTTACATAACTTTTTAACGTGATTTTATAACACATTTTACACATAGCAGCTCCTTTGTATTGCTGTCGTTAGGGAGCTTTTGTGGAAGGCAACATTTGAAGGGGTCGAAGCGGGCGGTTACGAAGAATTGCGTTTCACATACAATTTATCTTTATTATATTTGTTTGTAACTTTTCAACGCAATGTGTTTGGGGATCACACGATAGAGTCAAGACATCGTATCACACTAAGCCGACAGACGTAGTTGTTGCCAGCTGAGCCTTCTAACTTCCCGTTCGACGCTTGAACCCTTGCTCTGCACAGTGTTGCAGCTTTCGGGATGAAAGTCCAAAAAATAATTAACAATGTAATCTACAGTATCCAACTATGATAAGAAGCATACTATATTTCAGTTCCCAGTTTCGTATGGGTTATTGAGATAGAGACTATGAGTCTTTGGTCTTTGAAAAATTCATCATAACAACTTTTTGAGTATATTCTAATCAAAAATACGTATAATAAATTGCTTAAAGAGTATAGTGTGCATTACTTCCTCTACTCTCTATTTTATCAATCATGTATCTTTGACATATTGGCGAATTTTAACACCGCAAAACTTCGTAGCATCATGTTTACCACGTCAAAGCTTTACAGCTAAACAAAATGTCTGTGAAGAAATTAACCATCATCGAATGTGATCATCAACTATGACGACGTGATGATAGATCATCGATATTTGAGATTGTTGCAAGCAAGCCAAATGTACCAAATGTAAGCATTATTTTATTATAACTTTAGTTCATTAAAAGATGGTTACTAGGCAAAGAAGTAGCTGAGGGAGTAACAGTTTTCAGGGATAGACATGACGTGATCTTGCTGGTAATAGAAACCCATATGAAAGAGGCAGTTTGATGAAAGTGTAACTTCTGCTATCCCGTTTGTATCTTTGCTTGCGCTTAAATGAATACAAGAAAGCACCGAAAGGCTGTACCTAGTTTATTCGTTTTCGGCTGTACCTAGTTCCCCCCGTAGTACGTTAAGTATAATCCCGTATATTCGTAACGCAGCCATCTGTCGGGTATAGTAATTTTCGTAAAATAATTATAATTTTTGTTACATATTCATAAAACATTAATATTTTGTTTAATTTACATGTTCAGCTCTATATCGCTCCTAAGAAATCATGTATTGGATGACAATTACTTTTATCCCACTTTTTGTTCTACGGTGCCCACTGTGCTCTGCTGTGATTTTACATCGTGGCAGACCGCCCTGTTTTCTAATAACCCCTCTCTCACTCTTTCTGTCGGGTAGCTTTATTGTTCCGTTCGCGTCTTAGATACGGAAATGCAGGAGGAGTATTGCTGTGCAACAACACCCTTTCATATGCATTTCACAGCCCAAATTAGTGCTATCGAGCATCAAACGACGCCGATAGCGACGCGCAACCCCTCCATCGATATACCGATATAAATTCCACCTAAGTGTGTGTCTGTACTATATTTGTCAGTCCTCGTCAGCGCCTCGACACGTCACGGTTAAAGGGCATGCGGTGGGGTGCGTTTACCAGTTCGTCAAGTGATTTCATCGGTGCGCTTTTGCGGGGCAGGAGCGCAGTCGCGGTTGCGTTTTGTTAGGTATGGAATCTAATAATTCTAAATTTCACTTCAATTAACCAGTTGCCCCCGGGAACCAGCCAGCCAAGTAGTGAAGGTATCATACCCGCACTGCCTGGAGGAGGGCACAATGGGTGCCGGATGATGATGGTTCTTGGCTTCAGGGCTTCGCGCTGCACGCTGCTCGAATGGAAAAGCAAAAGAGACGGCACCAAGCAGCGAAGGAAACACAGAAACACATACCGGATTAGTGCGCTTATTAGAATGCTTAATAGATTGAAAGCATAGGGGAAGCACATAATACAGAGGGCGGGTGGTACAGGATTTAATTTATTTTCTAGTGTATGATTTTAAATTCTTCACTCGTGTACAACGTTCACGAGGTTTGCCCGGAATATACCCGGGGGCAATAATTATATTCGTATCTTGGCTGCGTGTTGGTGTGTGCTGTATGTTATATATGGCGTTTTAGTAGCAGATGTAGGTATTTTTTTCTTTCGTTTTGTTGCCACTCGGAGTTAATAAGTGCCTCGGTGGTGGTGGTGTGGTCTGTATCTTGTTGGATGAGAAACAATTACATTAATTTAACAACATCTGGAACCTAGAAGAGCGGCCGTAGTGTTACACAGGCGCTTGATAAATATGTTTCCGACTAATAATTCCCTGATGCTGGTTTCTGTATATGTGTGTGTGTCTTGATGGCAAAGAAGCATGGCTTGGCTTATATTACGCACTCACGCTCATACAGAATATCATTATTTTTGTTTCCATTTTTTTGTTGTTGTCTTGTTGATTGTTATTTGCTTTATGTGTGCGTGTGTGTATTTACCAAGAATCTTCTAAGCCTGATTGATGATGGTGAGAATGCGAACAGCCTCTCTACTACCGTGCGACCCTTCAGTTGTGTTTGCTAAAGGTTGTTTGTTCAGTTGGCTTTTTTTTACATCTTGCTGCTGCTGCTGTTGCCGCTGCTATTGTATCTTTATGTGTTGCTGCCATGGTGGGTAATTTATATACACACGAAAATAATCCCAATAACCTTGCCTCCCCATTGTTCAATGCTTCGGTTTCGTACCCGCATGGCAACTGTGGCGTTGTGTGCAATTTTATTTAAATGTTAATAATTTTAACGAACGAAATAGCTTCAGCAACGATTATCAATATTTAATTTCTCCCCCTCCGTTATGCTCGAACCACCGGCTCAACCAGCAACAAGGGAGCGATTAAAGCCATGATGCCTTGTGTTGTGCCCGCGCGCAACGACAGATCGATCCCTCATTCCGCCACCACACTACGTACGTAGTTGAATAATTTTATGCAATGAAAATCATTTCGCATTTTCCATATCAATCCAATTACTATTTTTATTTGGACTACATTGCAAACCCCCCCTTTCGGCAAACCACTCCCCCGCCGTCCGTTGCTTCCCCTTCTCTTGCGTCGATGGGTGCATTTCAATCGCTTCCAAAATGGTTCAACAGTGTGGGTTGGTGGGCGCAGTTTTGAGGATTGTCCCTCGTGTTTGACATTCCCGGCATTGTCCGGTTTGGTCTTCCCCTTCTCCCCGCAAACGGCAGGACGCAAAAATGTCAAAAATCATTACCATTTTTTGTGTTGTGCTGCCACCACCTCCCTTCCTCTTCTCATCACCACCCACACAAGAGCACGTTTTTCGTTTCCACCGGTGGGAAATATAATTAATGCAATAAATGAAAATAAACTGCACATTTTACCATTTGTCCGAACACACCAAACCAGGTTGCTGCCAACCAGGGACAGTTACAGGGTTTTTCTACTTGATTTCGCAAGCATAGCGGCATTTAACGCAAGCGCAGTACTTGACAGGACAAAGGCATCAGTTGTTTTCGGAATGCCATCACGCTTAAGACAACATTCGCACTTGATATATCACAAGCGCGGAACACAAAACCATAAAGGGTTTTGTGGCTAAAGGCAATCATTTAACCACCGACTATAAACGAAACGAAACGAAAAATCGAAAGTACAGAGTTAGGTAAAGTGTTCGTCCCTTATAATTGTGAATTTACGTGAAAAAGTTAGGTCGAATTTTGCTCTAAAGCTTGTAAATAACCTATTTTTCAAGCTGTCAATTAACCTGAATCCGTTTAAACACATGTAGTTGAATACTTGCTTGAATCCACCACATTGTAATTGTAAGCATGCAGTAAGCGTGACGACCTTCTGAAAACAACTGATGCGCTTGTCCTGTCAAATGCTGCAGTTGCGAAAACAAGCAAAACAACCCTGCAAATAGAGCGCCGACCAGCGCCCGGTTGGCTTTCCAATAAAGCACAGTGCGAATAATAATATTGCTCCGTTAGTGTCCATGGTCGCACCATTATTTTCGCTGCACATTTATTTCTAGTGGATAATATTTTCGCCCCGCCGCCGCAGCTCGTGACTGCTGGCGGCGACAATCGGTGGATTTCTTCAGTTTTGTTGTTGGTGCAAATATATTTATTGATTGTTTCATTTACTTCCTTCGGTCCTGTGTATGTGTGTGTGTCTGTTTGCGTGTGGTCCGTTAAATTTTATCCCATTTTAAACAACCAACACCCCCCTCCGCACGATCTCCTTCGACCGACCGATCCGATCGATCGATTGCGGGCTGGTGGGTGCCGCGCATGTTTGCAGTTAACATTATCTCCGTTTTAAAACCGCCCCAGCGATGGATTAAGGCTGTGTGCATAAATTTTAATTAAACAACAAACAGAAGCTTAACCAGCGGACGAGAGAGAGAGAGCGTGCGAGCGAGAAAAATATCAGAAGAAACAACAGAAATAAAATTATTTCCAAATTGTATTTCAACCAGTACATACAAACCCGAAGCTCCTCGGTTTGTAGGACGACACACACACACACACACAGCGAGCGGTAGAAGTAGCAAAAGTGTCATTTATTTGTCGATTTTTATTTCTCGAAACCAAAATCTCCAATTTTAGTCGCGGCACACACAATCCTCAATCGTTATCCAGCGGACGGGACGACGGTTTACTGGGCTTTACTTCCATTGGTGGCAAAACGATGAATTATGGATTGCGGCCCGCCCTTTCGTCCGCCCGTCCGCAATCTTTTGCCGCCGAACGACGGGCTCTTGCTTACGGTCCGCTTCCTTTTTGCCGCTGCTGCTGCTGCTGCTGTTTACTTACCGTTTCTTTTGTGTTTATTTAATCAGATTATAAGAAATTATCTACTACCATCCGAGCAGCCGCCGGTGTGGTTCGATCTTTCATGTTGTTGCTCCGTGGTCCGGCTCGTTGCTTCGGCAACAGATTTTCCCCCCCCGAATGAGCGGCGGGAGAGTTAGAGATTTGCGGATCTATTAACCTTTCTTTTTCAGTCCTCTTCCCGAGTCTCGTTAGCGTAGCTTTTTGGAGCACCCGAAAGCCTGGATACTACTACCGCCGCCCCTCTGTATGATGTCGCGGAAAATGTAAAGATTAAATTGCCACAAATGGTTAGTTTTTACCAGTTTGCGAGTGACATTTATCTTTCGCTCTACAGTCAACACTCATTACTACTATTACTTTCCGGTGTCGGCGAAAAACGCGCAAAGCATATTGTTGTGCTGGTATGCTGCCGTGGTAGTGTGTCCTTTAAATAGAAATAAATTAAAACTCTACCGGCAAGTAACGACGGCCATCGAGATATGAGAGAGGGGCAGTCTTGATTGTTTGATGATGATAATGATGATGATAATGATTATCGCGATGACGACGCACTGGCAACGACGATCTTGCTTGGGCGCTTTTCTTCTTTCAAATCACGTTTACTTTGTCTATTTTTCTCTTTCTCTCTCTCTCTCTCTCTCTCGCTTTCTCTTTCTATTTTTCTCTTTTTTGTTCTCTCTCTCTCTCTCTCTCTCTCTCTCTCTCTCTCTCTCAGTCTCACTATGCTCCTTCTGTTCTGTTGCTCTGCTTTGCATGCAATCAAAGTATTGAAAGTGTGATTTTTCGTTTTAATGGTTGTCGTTTTTGTGTAAATGGGAAAACAGGGAAAATTGCTACCCAAAAACAGAGAAGAGAGAATGAAAGAGAACGGCTGCTACTGGCTGGTACTAGTTGTGAGAAAGGGACACTTACCCTTAGTGTACCGTACCGTGGAAAATGGCGGGAAAATTACGGCGAAACGCCGTAACGGCGGCGGGCGGCTGCAGGTGCGAGGCGGGCGAAATATAATGAAATAAAATCGACATTATGCAAATAACCATGGTTAAAAATCTCCATCAGGCAAAAGCCATCTTTCCAGGGCGGAGGGGTGGGTAGTCTGTCGGACCGAGGCCAACGGAAAACGGCGCGAGCGGCGCCAAGCGCGGCTACATTTGTGTTATGTTGTGCCGCTCTCTGTGTTTGTATATTATTTGCGTTTTTGTACGCACACAATGGTGTGTGCTGGAAAAAGCATCGTTTTCATGCCGAAAGGTTTTTTTTTTTGCAGGAATTTTGGGGCCAAGAGAGAGAGAGAGGGGAGCGTTTTCTTTTCGCCCCCTTTCCACTCTCCCCGCAGGCCTAAGAGTCCTCCAGTGCGCGCTAGGGAGCAGCATTAAGCACTTTTATTTTAATGTTGCTGGAAAATAATCGATATTTTTAAAATTAAATATTATTTCATCTCATCGTCCGTAACCCAACCACCATCACCACCACCACCCGCGCCCCCGCAGCGTGCTTCCGGAAAATTGATGATGAACCAATTTTCTTCGTTTTCCGTTCGTTTTGGAGAGACGCCCAGAGGTTTCTCTTCTGGTCCGGTGTGGTTAACTTGCGTCGTCCCGCGTGTTTTGCAATTTTTGGGCGAAGGTGGTTGCAGCAAAGGGCCAAGAGGTGTGGTGGCGGTGGTTGGCCTCGAAGTGTTTTCGGTTGGTTTATTTAAAGTATTACTTTTATCTTCTGCGAAACACACCGGTTTCGGTGGACCCCGTCCCTTGTTCTTGGAAATATTATGTACCGCCATTTATTGCGAACGGTTAGTTTTATGGCGACCAGTTGGTATTTAATTTTATACATTTCTGTGTGTGCCCTCTTGCTGCCTGGCCCCCGAAACGCCGAAAGTTGCCAAGTTGTGAGTGTATTTGTAGGCAGCAGAGGATAGCACCACGATCACGGAGGCGCATTATTTGTTCTTATACTACAGACCAGGATAAACATTCAAACAAAACGGTCTCGCCGTACAAGCGGTTGCCCGGGCCCAACAATGGTGCTCTGATTTGGCCAAACATAAAGTAATTTAATTTATGGAATCGAATAGGATGTTAATTCTAGCAGAGAAGGCAGGAGGGGATGTTCCGTGTATGTTCCGTCGTACTTCGGCGCAGCACGGCCAGAATAGCGCAAAAACGAGATCGAAGAGGGTGGTTCACAGTAACCATGGCGCTGACACAATGTTGTTACCTTAACCGTCTGCTTCGCCTCCACCGGCCGGCACAATAGGGATCGATTGTTTATGGTCAGCGAAGCGCATTGCTGCGCTCGGTCGTTGTAACCGAGGCGAAACCAATCGATAATGCGCCGATCATCATCTTCGGCGTCTGATTATTATTTGTGTGTTCAGTCGTGTAATTTCTTGCGCGTATTTCCTTTAAAATCATACGCAGAGAAGATCTGTTATCAACAAGGTACAGGCACACGACCGTATGTAAACCATTGCTTAATGTGTGTATATGTGTGTTCTTTTTTGTCATAACCGTAACCCAGCAACAACGCTTCATTTGCCCCCACAAGACACCTCCTGAGAGTGCATTTTGCGTATGCACCGCACGTTTTATCCCTGCTGCTGCTGCTGCCCGATCTTTGTGTGGATGCTTGGGGATTGCATTCTTGTTGCTGAGTTACTATCTCGCGTGTGTTCGCTGCTCCTCGCTCTTGCCCCGATGGCATGCAGACGGGAATGTCTTTAACATTCCTTTCACAAGTCATTAAGTGCTGATGAAAGCCATTCCTGTGCGTTATTATTAGCACAAACACACATCCTTGATGCGGTGACGACGATGCGTTGTTTGCTCGATTGTTGCTGCAAAAATGGGTGTGTATTTGTGTATAAATCATTATTGGAACATCATAAATATAGGCGGAAGAATTCCAATCGTGGGAATAATGTTTTACTCGGCGAAAGAGCATTGGAAGATATGAAAATGTAATGTTGATTGATTTGTGGCAGTAAATATGGATGGATAGTTGATGGTTATGCGTGTGTAAAATGCAATAATTTATTTTATCTCTTAATCTTCTTCCAGGTAACTAAAACATTCATCTTGCTCACCTGAGCACACTACTTCACTGAAACGGAATTGAAGTTGAAAACGTTTATTACGATGGTTCGTATTATAACCATTTATGTCGACGATTCTGGTGAGTTATGTACAAATATATTCAGGGAACTTGAATGACTGAAATCCATTTCTTATCCTTTTGATGGTTGAAAAGCTGACATTGGAGCTTATGTTAGTGGAATCAAAACATCAACTGTGTTTTATGTTCCATGCCCAATTGACAGTTGCATTCCGTCATTTAAGAATTTCAATCCGTTTATCCGCCGTACAGCCGGGCTCATCGGGAATCGACTTTGTCCGGATACTCGAATGACACGGATAAAACAATTCGTTTTAGCGTTTGTTTCTCGTTTTTTGGCGTTAAAATCAGGAGGGAGCTTGGAATCGGACCCACCCGATTCCGATTATGTGTTGGGAATAAATTCCGGAGCCGATTTCAGTGCAGGAATCGATTCGAATTCCGGATTTACAATCGACTCCGGATTCGGAATAGACCTGGGAATCGGAATTTGCTCCGGAAACAGAATCAGAATCGACTCCAGAATAGGAAAGAGCTCCGGAATGAGAATCGGTTTTTGAATGGAAATAAGAAGTTTCAGAAGCGAAATCAGTCCGGGAATCTCCATGAGAATGGATCGTTTACAAGTAAATTTTGATTTTTTTTTTTGTGGCTATCAATACGTAGCATCATTGGATCTGAACGCTTATTCTTATAGAGATCTCGAAGCCGATTATGATTTCGGAGCCTATTCTGATTTTGAATATGGAGATGTTCTGATTTTGGAGCCAATTCCTATTCCGGAGCCGATTTCGATTCCGGGATCGATTCTGATTCGGTAACCAATTTCCGAGCCGAATCCTATACCGGAGCGGATTCCAGAACCAATTCCAGAATTGATTCCAGAAAAGTTCGGAGCTAGCCAGAATTGATTCCGAAGATAACTTCATTTTCTCATCATAAGTGCTTTTGCCTGAAATGTTTACCTAATTGCCAAATGCCCGCCAAATGTCAAACTCCATGCAGAATAAACCAGCAGGAATCGTAAAACCCTTGTCACAGAATTTTAAGCAAAATATAACAATCAGATCATTATTCAAATCTATCTCTACCAGCATTCTACATGGAAAACATATGTACCATAACATAGTAACTGCATACTACTCAAAACAATTGTTAATACAATACCCATTTGCACTCGACCGATAACGACGCAACAATTCACAATTGATAATTCGCTCGATAATTGTTACATATTTACGGCCCTTCGCTTACGCTTTTGAAGAGAAACAATTCTCCCAAAGCGTCCGAATTAACTTTCTCATTTATGACGCGCCCCGCTAGGTTTTAGAAGCATTAACAAAAGCAAATCATTCCGAACGAGACCACTGGGAGAGGGGTGCATTATTGTATGTTCTGCCCGACAACGGAACACAATAGCATTTACCCATTCTACCATCATCATGCACGTTGTATATTTCCTCTATTCATGGACGTTAGATTTTATCTAATAAAATTATCATACACTATACACCAAGGATCGAAGGCCAATCAGTGAGCGCATGTGACAAATTTCACTGGATTGGATGGTGGTGGTGAAGGTAGCGGGTGAAGGTATATAGCGCAAGGCTAATGTTTTGTGCACAATAAATACTTTGTCGCAGAATGTTTGCTTATTTCAGTGACGCGACAATACAGCAAATCGCTTTCCGCTTCCCTCGAGCTCCTCCTGTCTCTGCGGAGCATTCTGCGCCGACTTACGTTTTTCGCTGCTTAATTACATTAGTCGCACAGCGCTGGTTTCTCGCGCACACAAGCACAGCACTCGGCTGACGATGGATGAATCACGCACGAAATAATATTACGGCCCCTGTCTCCATAAACAATGCCAGCATGCGAAGATAGAGCGAGTGATTGCTTTTGCGGATGATATGTCTTTTTGTTTTGCTGCTGCTTGCCGTCGGATATTATTGTTTGTTCCTCTTGCCAAACCATTAGTGGTGGTTGCGAGCGGAGTGTTGTATAGCATAAGACCGATTGGGATATAAGACACAGCAGCAGCAGCAATAACAACACTACACATCGCCATTAAGCACTGGGTACAGAGGCATGGAAGGCGGAGAGCATTGAAAGCAATCAATCAAACTGCTGAAAAGTTGTACAATAAAATTCCGATACGGTATTGGAGCTATATATGTGATCGAAGCACACCCGGGCACCAACCCACCCGCACACATTTCCGCCGCTACATTATTAGAAATGCTTCTGCATGTGTGTTTGTCTTCCAGAAGACCGTGAGTGCCTTTGTGTGTTGGAAGAATATTTTGTGAAAGATATTATATTTTCGTTCTGTTCTAAGATCGTGCACATATTTGCACAACTCTACGGACCCAAGCAGGGGGAGAGGGGATGCGAGGGGTAAAAGTTTCCATTATTTGTTCACGAGCTTATTCCCTCCACCTTGTGCTTCTGTGAAGCGAACAGCAAACATAGAAAGTTAGAAATAAAGCAGCGAGTCACTTCACGTGTCCTCGCTAGGAATGAAGCTGAAGAGCTGGTCGCTACTATGATTAGGTTAGGAGTTTTCGAACCCACCGCTGCCACCGGCCCACCCACAACGCTCCGCTCCAGATTTGGCTCCGTGCAAGGATACACTCGAAGAAAGCGACCGCGACTACTAAGCCAGGGTTATGTACTGACGGTGCGCGTGACAAGTTTAATTTATGATGCTCCACCGACCGACGCTCCTTCGACTGGCAAACGAACGGGCCACGATGGCGTCGTTCGGCTGCCATGCGCCAGCGAGGAGCTTTTCTTTTCATGCAAGCCTGAACTCTCCGGTGCGCAACGAATGTGCGAACAAAACTAGGTAACAACTGTAATAAATATGAAACATAGCCGGCACTCTGGCGCACCAAAACAACGACGATTCGAAGGAACAGAGAAACAAACATACAGTGAAACACAACAAATGGAACTGTTGTGTACGATGGAACCGCAAAAGTAATCAAAAAGATAACGCATCGTCATATTAAACTCAGCTACCCACATACGTTTTCGGTTGATTTTAGCGGGGTTGTGCAAGGGTGGTTGAATGGCTTTACTATATAAGCTTTGGTGGATGTATATATTGGTGTATGTATATGTACGGTGTCGTGATGGAAATGTTATTTAATTCTGCCCTATTTCTTGCATAACAATACCTTGTATAACAAATCGGCGAAGGGAAATTTGGTCTTTTCCATCATTGAAGTTGTTCTTTCTCAGTGATTTGGCTGAGCTTTTGCTGGCGAACGTAATCGAATTTATGAGATGAATCGTTTCGATAGAAGCAACTATTTTATTGCTCGATCGTTCGTTACAAGATTCCGTGGAGCTTTGGTTTATGTTAAATTACTTTTTTGTTTCTCAGCGTACAATGTTATTCCGTAAGTCGTGCTAATAACGTAAAGGATGCTTAAACTCTTCAAGCAATTTACATTCAATTGCAATCACAAAGCAGACGCTTCGTGATCGTACAAAAGCCACCTTTACAATAAACTACCCAACCGACCTTCTATTCCCCTGTTCTATTCTCTGCATTAAAACGTTCGGCCACGAAACGGTTGCGCTTTGCGCTGCCTGTTTGTTGCATTTTATTAACGCATCGTACAAGGCGGCAATTCATCTAAACTACTGCCATCGTCAAACATAGTATGCAATCAATGAATTAATTTGAATGCAGCCAACGCTTTTTTGTGCTCCTACACAGCCGTGATGTTGTGTACGGTGTTGAAGTGGGGGGGAGGGGGAGGGGGAAGTTGGAGGCTAAATTGATGCTGCCGGGTAGAATCAGATTAGAAAATCAATGGGATGTTGAAAAATACAACCGGTTTACCGAGAATGAATGATGGATTTCAATGCAAGATCACGTGATATTAATGTAATGCGCTTTTGTTCTTTCTTCCCCACCCCGTCGACGCATAGGCTGCTGATTAGGCTATTAGATAAACTAGACAATGTATAAAACGGGGCTTAAACGAATGATGGCTGCATTGCATGCGCTGGCCCAATGTCCCGATTGTTGTCTGGTGGTATTTGTTCGGATCGATGGGGGAGAATGTATCAATGTTCGTTACAAGAGCTTATTAGAGATAGAGCACAGAACGAACGAATATAATATAAATTAAACAACACATAGTAGTAAAGTATGATAAAAATTATTCTTCTTTTTTTACATAAACAGCATGATCATTATCTTTAACTCTTATGTACCATTAAGAATTCATACTTCAACTGCCTTTTGTTTGCAGTCGATTATGATAAATACACGTCCCGGACTAATGGACCCTGACGTAAGCGAAGCATCACGTAATGATGGTGGTGGTGGTGGTGGTGCTGGTGGTGGTGCCCCGGTACTGCAGCACTTTACAAAGAACCGCCTCGACCGCCAACAACACTGGCGCTGATCATTTACATTCATCAAAAATTCAACTCAATAATATTACCAAGTGTCGAGTGTCATATATAACAAGGGGGGTGTAGAGTGAGCGAGAGTGCAAATGGAATAACACGCTTGAGCAGAAAATGGTTTGCAGTGCAAATATACAACGTGTCGAACAACAACGCGGGGCAAACGCGTTCCGTGCGCAGTTTTAGAATCGTTACATGTTATTTCGCTAGAATAAATAAAGTGAAGATCAGCAACAAAACTCTCGCCCGGGCTGCAGACAAACGATGATGATGATGATGATGAAGATGAATAACCATTTCGGTGGGGTCATCGACATCATTACTCACTGCTGCTGCTGCTGCTGCTGCCCGTGTGCAACCTTCTAAATTAAGCGCACAACACAAAAACTAACAAACAAATAAATGAAATAAAAGCATTTCCATCTCTGCATGCCAAAACTGCCGGTTTAACCGGGCAAATGGAATAAAAGGAGGGCAGAAAAGAACTCACACAACAACCACAACAATAACTCGCTCATCCTAACGACTTTAGCTTCGACGACGTTAAAATGCGATCAATGGTAATGATTTGAATGTTGCTCGGACCCGATGACGACGACGATGATGATGGTGCGGAGGTTGATGATGATGATGATGATGATGCTGGTGATGAAGACGATTATGATGATCAGCTTGGTTGTTGTGGAACGTGTTGGAAAAGAGTGTCAGGTAGAGAGAGAAAGAGAGGGAGAGAAGAAGAGTGAGACAGTATGATTGGTGGGTGAAGGGGGGTGGGGAAGGACGAATGGTGGAGTGGGGTATTGAGTAAGCACGACGAACCCCGTCATGCTTAAAATTGTCTGTTCCATTCAGTTTTATTATAGCAATTTAAATTTCTTATATATGTATATATGGTCGTAATAAATAAGACCAACTGCCAAAGAATAGCAGCAATTGACGGCTGTGTCTGTGTGTGTGTCTGTGTACCGAGCAGGAGGAGGATATGAGGGGTTGCCAGCTAATACTTAAACCAACCCCTCACTCTCTCACTTTCTCGCTCTCTCACTCTCTTTCTCTCGTTTCCCTGTTCAGTAAGGCTAGTAAGATGAAACCACGTCTTACTAACGAACGTAGCAGAAGCTTATATACGTATTTATATTCGTTAGAATGAGAACTGTTTTCCATATTATTAGAAGAAGTAAAATGGAGCGTTTTGAATGCAAACTCGATGAGGTTTGTGTGCTTTGTGTTACGGTTTTGGCTGCAGCGCTAGGGCAGATTTGAAGGGCACAAAGGTATGATACGGCCAGTGAGTGAATGCGTGAAAGAGGCAGCAAGACGATGGTTTTGCACGTGTTTGCGAATATTGGGAAGGATTTGTGCCCGCTCAGGAGACAGAATCGGGTTGTTTGGAAAAGGTCTTAGAGTGTGCAAGGGACTCGTCTGGATGCTTTTATAAATCTAGACAGGAGCGGTGAGAGGGCGGTATAAGTCTAAGTCTATAAGTCGACTCGAAAATGGGCATCCCATCCGTTGCGCTTTTCATGCTCTTCCCTGTTCTTTGTTGGTGGAAATGTTTAAAATGCAACAACACCTACCCCTATGGCTATGAAAATGAAAAGTCATTTCCCGCCATCTTTGTCATGCCTTGCACAAAGTGTGTTTATGCGTATGTGTACGTGATATAAAAAAGGTTTTTGACGTTTATTTCACCATTCTCCCGGTGGTGTGTGTTGGTCGTCCAGTTTTGTGCAATAATTGGTTGGTTTACAATTTTATTCGTCCCCTTTATGTCAGCTGCGCACTGGCATTGCGCATAAGTTGTTTGCCTTCCCGATACTGTTAATTATGCAATATCATGTGTTGGGGTTTTATTTCCCGTTTTTTAAATCTTCTCAATTTCAAATAAAACGAAACTCTTCAACGATTTCCGTTTTAGGTACGTTGTGTACGGTTCCATGCTATCCTTAGTATTGATCGAAAAGTACGCCCTGCGTATAAAAGTATCCAAACTATCACTGCAGTCTAATAAAACATTTAAGGACCCTCTTAAGACTTCGGGGTCTATTTACGGTTAATGGCAGCACTCCATAAGTATGAGCCATAAGTATTTATCTAGGTTGTCGCAATCAATTCATGTCGCTCACAGACAAACGAGCAGTGTTGATGGTTTTGGTAACAGTACACCATGGGTATTACTTTTCATTTTGTTTATGTTTTATTAAAATCATCACAGCAACGATACTTATTATAGTGTTGCCTTCTTTCATTCTAATTCTCATTACAAAATGGAATTTAAATGTTGTTCTTGTTTTATTTAGTGTTGGGTAAATCTGATTCAGATTCATGAATCTGAATGAATCTTTGAAATGATCCAATTAGTCTGAATCTCAGTTGCAAATATTCATGAATCTCAAAGATTCAAATATTCATGAATATCCAAAGATTTGTGAATCTCTAGGGATTTATACATCTCCAAAGATAGAGTTTGAGCTTCTCATTGTTCTTCATCTTGGCGTAACAATCAACGTGGTTGGTCATTCTTGGAGATTCATGAATCTTTGAAGAGTCGATTCGAGATTCGAATTACTCATCACTGAAGATTCATATGAATGAATCCCAACGAATGATTCATGAAACCCAACACTAGTTTTATTTCTAAGTAGAACGCAAATTTAGCATTACTTCCAATAGTATGTCATTAACTTATACTATTGCTGAAACCTGTTCTACATACATTGCGTTGCTCTTTATTTTTCGCCATTTTCTGTTGCCAAGTGAAACAACGATTACACTCAATTTAGAACACATTGCAATATTGTCTTCCCCATCCTCAGCCATTTATGAACCACTCAAGAGTCTTGGCTTCACATCGCTTGCTTGCACTTCCCCCTTGCATCTCACCCCACGGTCAGGCTAGCGTACACCTTTTCACCCAACCGCGCATCACACCTCTCCCCGTTTGGTAGTACGGATGGCGCACACGTCACATGCAATTGCAATTCGAAGAAACACACAATGCGGCAGAGGATAGTTATGGATAGATCTCATCATTTCCAATTGGATGGTACAAGCAGAGAGAGAGATACAGGGTTCGAAATAAGGGTGAGATAGGTTTGCTGTTCAACTTCGTTGTCTATTTCTTTCATATGGATGTGTGTGTGTGTGCACGATGCAACCAAAAGCACCGTTTCAACTGGCAATGACGTTTCATCGTATGCACTTTTCTGTTGACCGGTAACCGTATCTCCCTCCTCCCCTCTACTGCCACCAAACCATCGCGTTGCCAGCGCATTTTCTAGCATTACCTTAGGTGTGAGTGTGTGTCTGTGTCTCTTTCTCTGTGGTGCAGTAGATCCTTCGGCACGCCCCATGTTTTGAATACTTTCTTTTCAAGAGGTTGCAGTCAGTTTCCCTTTATCCCTCAGGTTGATCGATTTGACTTGACTAGTGATGGAAAGGGAGGGGGGCGGGGATGGTTATGGAATGCGGAGCGAAGTTAAGTGAACAACGACCGGGTGTAGTATTTCACTCCGTTCAAGAATAGATCGCTTTCGGTTCGGTTCCTCTCAAACGGGCAATAATGTTTTGCCCGGGCACAACGGTGTGTGTGTGTGTGTGTATGGTAATGGTGTTGTGTACCCGCCATTACATTTAAATTTAATACGCTTCATTTATTTGCCTTTCATGTTGTTACTGTTGTCGAGCTGTGCACTAATTTCTCGAGTAGTAGTAGAAGTATAAACTCGAGTTCTGGAGGTGATAATTAAACTTTACGATTACTGTGTACCGCTCAAGAAATGCGCTGGTGCGCTGCTAAAGTTTAATTGTTAGGATTTAATCTTGCAGAATAGTCCACTTCGCAGCGCCGTGATATCGCTTTATTGTTTGAAGTTTTATTACGCTCAACACACACACACACACACACACACACACACACACACACACACACACACACACACACACACACACACACACACACACACACACACACACACACACACACACACACACAAAATAAATAGTGAATTCAACGCACTCACGACGTTTTCCCGTTCGGCACACCATCTTTCTAAAAGTCTATTTACCTCCGTTAATTCTACTTGTCCTCTGCTGCTGCTGTCGTCCCATCTCCCATGCTCGCTTATATTGGGTTTTGTTTAAAACAAGATAACGGGGCCATTCGCCATCATACCATCTAACAGTGGGCTAAAGTTACAAAACGATTATTGGAACGACTAATGCGACCCCAATTCTGTCCGCTAGCACAAACACTGCGTGTGAAGCGAGAGGTCAGGGAGAGGGGGCACCATTTGTTGTTGTCCCATCGACGGCGGTTGTTTGTGGCAAGAATGTAAGAAGCGCGCACGTATTATTACAAGTATTGATTTTTCGACACTTTTGTTAGTGCACCCATTGTGGCGTTATTGTGGGGTTTTTTTCTCTTCTTACCATGGTGTGCACACGGAAGGTTCAATACACCGTGCTGCAGAAACACACACAATGTACACACAACAACAGAATGGGAAGGGCACACCGCGACCCAAAGAGGGGGAAGGCAGTGCGAGTTGTGATGTGATAAAATCGCACGTTTCTTCAATGATAACTTGTTATTTCACTGTTGGTTGTTGTCGTTTTTCCTCCCTTCTGTTGTTGTTGTTGTTCTTTTAGGGCCTTTTGTGTGAGCGGCGCCCCCTTCCACATTAATCGAAGCGTAGTTTGAAAAATACAATCGAGTTTTATGCTATTACACCGTTATCGTATCGTCTAAATCGGTCCCGGCGTGAGGAACCGGGGGGACACGCTATAACGGAACAAAAGGTTTTTCGTTTGGCGTATCTTTTATTTTATCGTTCGGGTTTTATGTGCGCGCAGCTCCATAAAGTGTGGTCTAAATTGCACATTCATGTGTATATATTGTTCCCCTTCCCTCTCGGTGCGTGTGTGTGTGTGACAAGCTGGTGGAACATTGTTGCAACAATTTTAATTTCAAAATAAGATCACATCACAAAAAAAAACGACAGGTCTCTTTATGTGGAATTAACTCGCTTCATAAAGTAGCACTGTTTCCCTACGCTTTAGACGTTAATTAGTTGCGAAAAGATGAATCCAACACAACGCCATTTCAACCGTTTGGAGCATACAGTTTATGAAGTAGCTGTAAATCAAGACGATTAGTTTAAATAACGGTCGTGACTTTCGGCCGTTGTGCAGAGAGGACATTTGAAGGTTGTTGTAGACATTGCATCGTGGCCATAAATTAGGATTAAAAACGTTACGTTAAGCTACCTTTAAAGTATAATTTCTTTGAACTAACATAAAACAAAGCCACCTTTTGCACACATCACCATACTGCCCCGTCATGCGCTACGGTGATCCCCGCCCTAATGTCTCGGCCGAATGTTCAAACCGAGTAGCAATGAGCACCACAATCATAGCAAAATCCCGGTAGCACTGCATGTGCCGTGCCTCCGCCCCCCGGTGGATCATTAGTTTCGGCCAAATAAAGTGCTAGTTACTTCGTGCGGAGTAGTAATACTCTGCTGCTACTGCTGCTGCTGCAATTGTTGTCACGGCCCTTCTGTGCCCTATTCTCGCCCGAGCCCAACGAGCACCGCCAACCACCAGGAGAGGTCCCAATAATCAACCGTTGAAAAATACATGTTCATTACAAAATTACTGTAATCAATGCTTGTGGTACACACGGAAAAATACACACACACACTCAGCCAAGTGAGGATGAAAGACTTGGAAGGGAGTTTTACAATGTTTTTCCATCCCTTCTCCATCCTTTCGCCCACGTTGTTCCTCTTGATGCGTCTCTGAAGATTCGTAGCGGTTCAAAAACACAATTTTTGCTACGAAGCACGGTGGGTCTCTATGTGTGTGTGTTTTAGTCTACAGAATCGCCTTTCCGCCTTGTTGGAATGCCTTTTGGGGGTGGTGGCTTGAGGTGGTGGCGGGTCTCTGGGTATCATTTGTGTGTTGGTGTTATGTTATGATGTTGCAGTTTTGTTCGCTTTTGCATGCTCCAAACAGAACAGAAGCGGGAGAAAGAAGAAGGTAGGAGAGGTGGGAGTGACTGTAGCGGTCTGGCAGGCGCCACCGTCTAACGAGTGGGGAGCTCCGGTGGGTGATACGCGGGTAGGTACGACTGTTGGTGGTGTGCAAAAATGCATGTAAAACATCATCGTTTACAGGTTGATTGTTTACTTCGGCACCTCCAGACGCACACACCAACACATGTGATATGCATCAGACAAATTGTTAGGTGTGTGTGTGTGTGTGTGTGTGAGAGAGGAGATTTCGTCGTTGCACCGTTTCCATTTCGCCGCTCCTCGCTTTGCCGGCATAATGCTCAAGCCTGCCAAAACGTGGTCAACGGCCTTTTCTATGCTTTTTCGCACCAAACATATTCCTGGGCTACTTCGATGGGTGGTGGGCGCCCGCCCTATGCTGAGTGGGGTAGATGTATCAAAACAACAACAACAAAAAAAGGTGCGAGAATATTCGACTGTGTGTCCTCTCTCTCTCTCTCTCCTGACAAGGCTGTTCCGGAGGAACTCCACAAAAAGGGCCCGCCGGACGCTCTTTTCGACTTTCTCTCTCTCATTCTCGCTCGATTGTGTGGGAATGTGGTCGCGTGCGTCGATCTCACGCAATCTCTGTGCTCGGACAGTTTGAGGTTTACTATGCTCCGGAGTTGACTTTCTCTCGACATTCAACTCTCTGGCACACTCACACGCTCTATCTCTCCTCTCTCTCTCTTGGGTTTTTACTTGTTGGTTTCGATGTTTTGCGCCGAACATGCTCCATAACATCTCCAACACCCCCCATCACACACACACACCACCTCCTGCACGTGGGGAGTCGCGATGCCACCCCGGCTAAGGGAGCAACGACGGGCTCCCCCTTTCGAATCTGTCCGGTTCGAACGATGGAGCACGCCGTCGCGCTCAGCACTCGCTTGTGGCAACTACACGCAGCTGGTGGTACACTGAGCGCAGCAATAGAGTGTGTGTGTGAGTGTGTAGTAGCCCTGTTTGCTGTTGTTATTGTTGTTGTGTTCGTCGCCTTCGTTCGCCACGCTGTTACTCGTGTGTGCCCGACTTTTTCTCGGCTCTCCCGCCAGGTCGGGTGGGTGAGTTTTCGCGTTGACAACAAATCTGGCGGGGCACAGCACCACCTTCCACCCGTGTCCCTAGAGCAGATTAGGGAGAGGGAGGGTGGGGGGGGGGGGGTTGAGAGTGAGCCTTTCGCGACCGCCCTGCGTGTGTTTGTGTGAGAAGAGAGGGGAATGGAATCTCGCGGAATTTGTTACTCCGAGGGTTGATTGATGTTATTGTTTACCTCTTCCTTCCTCCCACGCCTCCCCGTACTAATTTCCTCTCGCTTCGTGCTCCCCACTGCAGCATCTCTCTTTCTCTCTTACAAATGCGAATGTTTGAGTGTGTTTGTGTGTGTGTGCGAAAACATGTTTCTTCCCCTTCACTATGTTTCCTAGTGTTGGAGCGTGAATGAGCAACGCAATTGAACGTGTGCGAATGTCCACACCTCCTAGAGTGAGGCGTCAGTTTATGCTGCGCGTAGTGAGGTGAGCTGTGGGATGAAGAATCATGTGCGTGAGATAAAAGATTTTGTTTTTCTTTTTATTGTGTATGTGTGTGTGCGTGTGTTTTTTTCTCGAATCTCTTCTAATGTCTCTCTAGTCTCCCGTCGCGTCCTGTTGCTTACAGCTTCATTGAGACGCGTGTACTTTTTACACTCATCATTCCCTCCCGAATAAACCACCGGGTGTGCTGCAGTTTCGTACTGTGCGCCTGACGGTTTGTTTACGAACTCTCGCCGCCGCTGCGATATTAGCCGGTACCGCTGATTAACACGGGTCGAACCAATCTGTCAAACCGCCTGGACGGACAGGTGGTGGTAGCATTTTCGTGGGAAATTGAAAATAAATAAAAAGACGCTTGTTCGTTTCCTCTTGGTTTGATAAAATATGTAGCCACAGCCGGGAGCAGCGTCCAAATGAAGCAACGTTAATACTCATATTTCTCCTCTAATTATCTCCGACGACGCAGATATTCTAGTGAACCTCGAGCAGAGTGCGCCAGCGCAGGTTAATTTAAATGTGCTCTCCTCCAAACGCGGTGCCATTCAAAACGCGACATAATATGCTCGTTTTGTCGTGTGTGTAATTTATCGTATATCGTGCGACATCAGTGTGAGCAGCGAACCGATCTGCTGCTATCCCCCATATCCACCGTGTGTTGTTTTTTTTTCGTTGTTGTGTTCTGTGTAGGCGGAAATGGGCCATAAATGTGTGATGAAACAAATGAAATTATGATAAAATCCAGCTAATGGAATAAAACACAGCCCTGGCAACCAAATTCGTACCTCATTTACGAATTAATTACCACTTGTGCGAGTGTGTACGTTCGCGTGTTGCCAAGCGCCGTTCCGGCTGAGGCAATGTCCTCTTGAATGCCGGGTGATGTGGTGCGAATACGAATGCGGTTCTGTGCGCGTGGTTGTTTAATTGATTTGCCAACCAATTCGGTGCAAAGTGAACTTAAAGTGTGAACCAAGCAAATGTCCAGATGTGTATCGTTTTAAAGAGTAGATTTTTGAAGATCGCTAGATCAAGCCGATCTTTTTTCAATCGTACACTAAAGAATGTGATTTTTAACAGTACATTGACATTGTTGTAACCTTGTCCAAAGAACTGAAGGCCGTGCGCTTTGAAAAATCGCAACAACTTCAACCAATAACCGGTGCGAACGAAGATTCGCATCAGGTACGACATCATTCGTCTCATCCTTCTACACCCAAACGTCAACATCAACGACACCCGAATGGGCCTAGACGGCAGTCCAATCTTCAGCAACTGGAACCCACGAACGGTCAATTGCTTCGCCACAGTGATGGATTTCACTCGCATGGTAAATATATGTATATGAGTATCAGCACAGGCGGCCCTCCATCCTCGACAACGAGCACCTCCGGGTTCGACCTCCGGGGGAAGGCGCGATTGCACAACCGCATTATTGATTAAGACGCTAAGTAAACACACGGGTCCGATAAGTACACACATGCTCTTCGGAGGGACCGTTTGGCATATGATTTCGTTGCATAACGTTTCTAGTTTAGTCGCAACATTTTACACAAATGCATCCCCGCTAGCCAATATTGTGATCAATTTGAACAAATGATCTTGGCTAAATAATCAGCTTCTGAAGGTCATTTAAATTCGTTACACAAGCATGCCAGTCGATTGTGATTTAACTGAATAGGTAAACCTACAATTTCTTATCAATTAAAAGATTATTGATTCTCCAACCGGTGCCCAATTAAGCCGGGTATATGACCAGCCCTACTGCCTTTCCCGCTACCGGTTATGTACTCATCGCTACACTGAGTAGATTTCAATTTTGATACGATACGTACAATTAAATTCTACAATCGGTTGTACCTGTATTCGATCTAATTGTGCGCATGATGCATTGCTGTAACTTTGTTGTGGGGCTTAATGCGGTTAAATTTTCATCAGACGAAAAAGATTAAATGGAATTTGTGGTATAAACGGGAGCATACTTTGTATTACTAGCTCTCTGGCTCTCCCTTGTGTTCAAAAATCGCTCATTTCCAACCAGCATATTTCTTACTTTTTTATTTCTTCTTTCAAATATCACAGGCCAGAAAATGAAATAACTTCTTATCAACTGTTTGTTGTCTGGTTTTTCGGTCGCAGTGGACTATTAACCATTTTTATTGCAACGCTCGATAATAAAAAGTATCTAAATGCCACGGTGCTGCTTGAATGGAGTCGCCCCGCTTCCCCAGGCTCTAGTCCGTGATAACATCACAGTTGTAATATTTTATTAGTTTTCATCGACAATCGTTTCGTGCCTTGCATTAGAAGGGTGATTGAGATAAGCCGGAGCAAACATTGTTTCCGTTTCAGCTAGCGTTCTTTCACGACAACAGTACAAAAAAGATCCAAGGAACATTGTACAAAAGTATATGATTGAAACAGAGTTCCAAAACTTATTCTTCTTGATACGGTTGTTTATTGTAGCACTTATCTGTGTGAAGTTAATAACTACCTTAATGACGCATCAATATTCATTCTCATTATAACGTTATGTGCTGAGCATGGTTATGTAAATGAAAAATAAATAGTAGATAGCGTTGTAGATAGTAGAGAAAGGTATAGGTTAATGTAGAAAGCTGCTAATAAAAAGTGACTAATGAGTTTGCTAGTTTAACTGCGTGTCTATTATAAAAGCAATCCCACACACTAATTGGCTTTTGAAGCCAGTAGGCCAAGAGTCAACAACAATTTATCTGTCCTTGATACAACGGTTGTTTGTTTCGAAGACCCTTTAATGACCTCATGCTATGTATTTACCAGATAGTTAGTTCATTTAACGCGCATTCGACTCGATCTAATAACCAGAAATACATAACGCCTTATGCCCTTGTACGGCTGCCAGAGGCAACGGAAGATTCCACCAGAAGCTCTTTGCATGATGTAACTGTTATCTTATTTTTCCTATTGTATGCCTGAATGCCGCATACTTAAAACGCACTAAACTCCATTGAAAACTTTTTCTTTCAGTAAGAAACCATTTCCAATATACGTACGTGACCGACCTCCCGATCGTCCCGAAGGAGTTTACTTGGCAATTCCGAACCTGCCACACCACGTACTTGCTCTTGCTCTGAGAACGCGCTGGTTGTTGACACGTTGCTGTGTGTGTGTGTGTGTCTCTCTCTCTGACCAGAAACACATGAGAACACATCACTGTTTGCACGTCAGCACTGTATGTATGTGTGACTGTCTATTTGGTATTTGTGTGGTTGTGTGTCTGTACCTAGTGTGCAGACACGCAGTATCCTCCTCGCCAAGTAGAGCAAGAGGTGGTGGGAGCTGAAGAATTGGGAGTTCCAAGCGTGTAAAACGTGAGCGACTCGAACACACATCAAACATTCATGCAAGCAAGCGAAGCAAACGTAAACGTTGTTTAGTTGTTATATTTGTTTGATTTATATGCTCCACCTCACTCCCCCTGGCGGTTCCTGCCCTGCTCTGCCGTGCAAAAGAAGCTCCACCGTCGAACGGTTCGTGTCTTATCATGTTTGGCCTGCCAGGTGTGTGCGCGCGCGCGCGCTTGCCAAAACGAACGATCTTCAACTTGGGTTGTAGTGTTTGAACAAGCGGAAAAATTAACCCATAGCAAAAAGCGGCAAGACACACCACGGCAGGCACTCACAAGTCATGGATGGAGTAAACTTATACGTGTACAATAAAGCAATAGAAAAAAGTTTACCTCACCGTCGTCGGTGTCCTCGAGTGGCTTGCTATGACTCGGCATGAGCCATGAGTAGTGTAGTCTGCCGCGCGCCACGTTTAGTCGTCATCGTCACCGTCTTCGGCGGCATTGCCGGCCTTCGGAACCACCCCGGTATGGAAGCAACTCCTCCGAGTGAGGGGTGGAGGGGATGGTTTCCTGTCCCGCTCTTCCGATGACTTTGGC
This sequence comes from Anopheles coluzzii, assembly GCF_943734685.1. Lineage (NCBI taxonomy): Eukaryota > Metazoa > Arthropoda > Insecta > Diptera > Culicidae > Anopheles > Anopheles coluzzii. The sequence continues at coordinate 115,188,468 of NC_064670.1, forward strand.
GAAGGGGGAAAGTAGGTTATGTAAAGCTATCAGAATATTAACATTCATATTAATGTGCTTGTGCTGCATAAAGTTTCTTTGCTGCTATGCGCGTCACTTCCCCATTGCTAGTCGCTGCGATCGATCGTGGCGACAGTCGTGTAGATAGAAACCCGACCCCGAGAGGAGATGTCATTTAAAGTTGAATGATCTGCTTTTTCCGTCGCAAAACGTGCATCGGACACGCTACGCTCGGAGGAGCGAGAAGAGGTCGTGCAAATTGTTTCCATTTGTCGCGACAGAGCGCAGTTGCTGTACATCTGTTCTATGGTGTTGCAGACATTTTGAGCAGAGAAAAGTCTGTTTCAGGTCTGTTGAAAATCATTAAATGTGATGAGAGAACTGGTAACAGTGTTTGAAATTAAATAGACACCTGTCATTAAACTTGTACACATCTCGCTTACGCGTGATTATAATAATCGCGCTCTAGCTGTATATCACATATAGTAGCTCCGTTGCATCACGTTGGTACAATTATTCATGCCAAACCAACCAACACCACTACCACCGCTCGGCACTTGGTAATAAAAGTAAACTGCGAACAAACGAAGGAAAGCGCGAACCATTAGTGCACCGGTTGCGTGCGTCACTATATATCAGGTGTGGCAAATTACAGCAAAACGACGAACACTGCTAATTACTATCTGTGGTTCGATTTTATTGGTACGCGTCACTGTGCTACGCTACTTGTGTACTTTGTACCTAGCGCAAAGTCTGAGATGCGGAAAGAGGAGACAAACCATAGGGACAATCGCCCGTTGGTGTCTGCATTAATTGCGATTGCTTGTCATTTTAATATAATGGAAAACTGAGTGAAAGGGTTTTGATGTTTCGTTTGTAGTTGTACTCGAGCTGGTTGGCTGGTTGTTATTATTTTGTTATCTTTTGCAGTGTAACTTTTGTTTCGCTTCTATCAGTTAATTAATATCATCGGATGCATTGATTGAATACTTGTCGCTAGTGTGTTATGTAATAGGCGCAAATAAAAATCAATCGTTTCTGCAGTATCATTTTTTTAGTATCATATGTAACCTTGTCGAATTTCAAAATTGTTTACCCAATAATAAAATAGTGTCCTGTTTCGCAAACTCATAAAAAAAAACTCTATACGATGCACATAAAAAGATAATTGATTTATGTCCGATTCGATTATGCAAACATCCATTTCCCTGAGATCGACCGCCCTAAATGCATCAAATGTCGATGCACCACTCATCTTTGAACTTGCTCACACCCCGTCGTACCCTGCTATAACCCGTTCTCTCGCTGGCACTAGGCCCCATCGGCTTTTATGTGAATGATCCCCGACCTGCCGTTGTCGTTAGTCATTGGATTAGAAATTTTATGCCCAATAGGTCAAATCGCTTGCGAGCGCAGTTACTTTCCCATTTCTTATGTTTCCTCCTGTACTTGGAAGGGGTTTCCTACACTTTCGGCCAAAGGAAGCAAGAGGAGGGAGAGCTTTCGGTGCTGCGCTGTGGTTGCAGAGAAAATACATTTTATGCGATAGATTTCACATCGGTGAGCTAATGCTGCACTGCTGGTTGGCGCTCATTCATTGAATTCATACCGTGTGGTCGCTATTAATAGGTGAGGTCGTCTGTTGTATCTGTTCCTAGTGCTCACAGACACACACAATACACCACGAGTTTATTGAGGTGCAAACACGCATGAATAGAGAACCCGCACCACAGGTGAGCTAGATGTGGAAACTAAAAGTCCACGATCATACAGATATCCTATGCGAGAGGGAAGCTTGTTGCCTACTGTTGTTTACCAAGCCATTTAACTACTTCATTGCCGTCCTATATTTGTCCTTCACAGTACGCTGTGAAGTCGTAGTGCTTGGAGTGTTTGTTAATTTGTTTAATTTCGTTATTTACATTTCTCTGTAGTTATGCAGTGTGGAGCATTATTGAATTATTTTGTGGTACGATGCATTTCAAGACTGACAATAATGCCTTTTTTTCAGTTTGTGTCTGAAGTTTCGGTATTTTCTAGTGAAATTTAGCTGCTCATAAGTGTTTCTAAAATTGTATTCCAAACATTACATTATTTGGACAAAGAAACATAATATTTTTCATTCAATGAAGCCATTTTTCCTATTGATTCTTTAAGGGTTTTCTTTAAAAAAAAAACTAATGTTTACCAACAAACCGTTCTTGAATGAAAAACACATATACATAAAACCTCCATTTTAATGCGTTTTGTTTGATAACCATTTCCAAACAGCAAACATTGGTGCGGTGTATATTTTTACTCAGAAAACAAGCAATCGTTCCATCCCATGCAGGCACGATTGTAAAGCTCATCATCGGCCCAAGCCAATGCATCGCTGCTTATCGTCCAATGGTGTGGCAATGGTCATTTTGCAATGGAATCAGCACTTTTAATGCTGTTCGACTCCGCGACCCTACGAAGTTCCAAACCACAAGTAAACTGAGTGAACTGAACTATGGTTCAAGTCACGGATGAAGGAGAGCATCGGCTTAGTTGGAGCCGATGAATCGAGAATATCTGGCTGTGGTCCGGCAACGAATCTAGTAGTGTGTCCTTTTATGTTCGCTGACCATTTCTCGTCGCCGGTGTTCATACGATATGGAGAGAAAGAAAAAAACATCTCTCCGCCGCTGTTGTACACAGTCTCGTTAAGACTTCTCATTCTCCTGTTGGTGGTGCGTTGGAACGAGATCAACCACCGGTGACAGACACCACTTATTGAATATGCATTCATAGTCTCGGAACCGCGGCGATGGTATTTTACCCCCTTACGCGAGAGAGCTTGCCCGTGTTCCGGGTTGACCGTTTTATTCAGCTCAGCACTGTCACGTAACGGCCCTGACAAAATCAATCAACATTCAACAATTCCGAAATGCGCTCTGCGCTGGTGCCTCTCCCACACCCGTCTACTATCGCTGGCCGCGCTAGACATCGAGTCAGACACTATTCCGATTTTACATGGTGCACACAATTTAAACGATCCCGATGGTGTAGTGTGGACGACGGTTTGAATGCGTCGTATATAAGTACAACTGGCGCGACGAGCAGTGATTATCTAAATTAAACTTATTATAGCGAATACTTGCTCTAGCTGCTGCTGCGGCGAGCGTGGCTTGGGATCGTTTGTCAAGCGAATACGTACGAAATAGACGATGCGATGGATAATATAATGTATTTTGCATTCTGCAACACGTGTATGCCATTGGTTTACTGACTCACGTTAGAAGTAAACGTTAACGAAGCAAGTTATACCTCGTCGTACATGGCGATAAAGCTGAGATACAAAACAATCGCTAATTTATTGCATTGCAAACGTAATTTATGCTGGTTTTCCGTAATACTGACACCGACGTTGTTGTTTTTTTTTTTTATCTGAGCAATAGTTAATGCATTGATATTTAAAAGCAAATACGGCCTCTCTCGTTCATAAATATTACGTTAAACGAACGCTCGCCGACGAAGAGCACGATTAAACATAACAACGAAGTGCTTTGCTTGAAACAATCGGAATGTAATGTTATGCCTTTCTGAGCTTATATAAACTGTCGTCACTTGAAACCGACTGCAGAGATGCTTATTTCTGTATGTGTACTTTTCTTGTCTCTCGCTATTACTTTACTCGCTTCCATGTCCGAGAGGTCTCCTTTTACCGTGTGCTACGTGGCCGCACAGTTACGTTACCACACAGTCTTGTGCACACACGGTACAGCACGGTTTTAACAAAACATATAGCGTACAACTTAGCCTAGATAAAAATGGCTGCAAGAAGCTTAAATATGTGAAATACACACACACACACACATTGCTTTTTCATGGTTCGTACAGCAGGAGCAAAGCATCTTTGCTTTTATTTCCTCGTGCGGCCCTCTCGCGGGAACGGAAAGAAGGGAAAATTTACACAAATAAATATTTATGCTTGCATCTCTTTATTTGTGTTTATTTAAGCCGTATACTTATCTTTTTTTAATTTTTGAATATCCAAAGCATGTATTTTTCACGAACTCGAAGGCGTCGTTACTACCGCAAACTAGCGAGTGCCGCGACCACACACCCATTGCCAGTTTACGATCGGTAAAGTGAGTGTGTGTATGCCGGAGATATATATGATGGCGATGGAGGATATCTTACACCACCGAGCCCGCCGCCGCACCCGGAATAATCTAGGAAATGAACAGAAATAGTATGGTTTTCGATCGTTATTGCTAGCTCTGAGATTGGTGGTAGGAAAGTCATTAAATAAAACACAACCAACGTAATCGTTTCGTTTTATGGTTTAAATCACTTCACTGCTGGTACTGCTTGAGACAGCACATTTACAGTGAACATGCAAGGGAGAGGAAAACAGGGCAGTTATTTCGTTATACTAGAGCAAATGGACTATTAATGAAGCATATTTCGATGTTGAAAATTAATTAAAATACAATATTTACGATGGTTCTATTTTTTTATTGTGCAGTAAGGGACGGCCCCGGCCGTATTGTATTGCTTATTACGATAGTTCTAAAGTTTGGATCATTCTGCCTTAAACAGAACACATTCAAGAAACAGTTTGAAAAAGCATCAGTAATACCAATAATGTGTATTATGATATTCGTACACCATTAGATGGAAAATTTAATATGATTTGGCCGAGTTGGATTTATTTAGGATTCAAACCCACGTCCTTCGCTGGGTTAGCACAAACCCTTACCACGACACTATGGCGACGCGCGACTTTCGTGTCACGAAATTGGGGTTAAAACGACGATTTCCTGCAACGTACAACGTAGGACGTACATGGCAATTATCCGCTTGCCTGCCTACAAAGCCAAAAAGAATTTCCGGTGCAATGTAAACGATTCTGATGCGGCGGAACACACCAACAAATAAAAGTTACAACGTACAAGCGCGCGCAGCATCTCTCAGCAGCAGCACGATCGTGGTCGATTTTGCCCTGCTGCATTTGCTTTGTATCTGCTTTACACACAGCGTCGTACAGCGCGCGCACACGCTGTACTATTTACTATTATACAAGTTTGTGCCTTCATATACATGTTTGTTCGCTCGATTACCTCTTAGCTCTTGGTTGTTGCTGTGGGTTGTGTTGATTTAATGAATAAATTATTCCGTTTAGTTGAAACCTAACCTCTTTTGCTTCAGCCGGCCAACCGTGCGCCTTCGTGCTCTTTCCAACACAAGACAAATCCAGCACCGAGTGCTCGAGCAGCGCAGTTGATTTGTTATTAGATTTATACTGGTTGTTTGTGTTCGTTTTTATTTTGTTTGTTGCTTGCGGGGCCGCCATCTTGTGATGGTATTCGTATTCGCCGTGGTTCTCGGGCACAAGACAAGGGCATCTAGGCATAAGATTGGAGAAAAGGGGGGGAGCGTTCACGGGTGGAGCACGAGTAAGAACGAGTGAGATTGTGTGTGGAAATTAGATGAGATTGTTAAGAAAACTTACCACCACATACTTTAGTGTGCTAACACACGTACAACGAGTGGAAAGGATAATTTTCTTTGCTTCCATCTCACTTTCGCTTCTTGCAATCGCTTGTAAGAAGGTTGAATGTTGATTGCTGCTAAAGACGGAGCGCCGTTGAGAACATTCACATTTATTAAGTGTGTCTGCAACGGTTGTTCTGGTCTTTGTCACCGCCACCATTACCATCGGCATAAATGTCCTCGTTTTATCTGGCTAATGGCGCACTCGCTGTGCTCTGCTGCTGATTGTTAGCCGGAATGGATAAATGTTTGTGTTGTTGGTGCTCACAGCTTCCGAGCAAACTCTGGTACTGGTGTTTATTGCGATCAGATGCTCCGGTCTTTTCGCCTTATTTATATATAGTATCTTGGGATAAGATAAAATTTAGCTGGCTGTTATATTCGAAATCATAAGTTAGCAACTCTTAGCCCAGAGATCGATAGTCTTGAATTATGTGCAGTACATTTCTGGCTCTAAAAATTGTATAATTTATTCCACTGAAGATAATTAATTCTTCCTCTGGCCTATTCCTGCAAACTTCCATTTTGCTTACCCAGGCGTGAATTAATTTCCCAATTATAATAGGCTCTCCTTCCTGTCGCGGAGGCTGAGCGTTCGATTGTGTTTCTCACACCCTTAAAGTATGGTCGTATTTTAGCAATGCATGTAGTTGACTGTTCAATATTGACACGCTCTAGAAACTTGCGGAATATTCTTCAGAATCACTAGCATCACCCGAACAAGTTTCGGGTGTGGAGTGGAAGGCGGTAACTATTTGTGACTTTCTAGAAATCGAAACACAGAACATTGATAATTTAACATTTCTGCCAGCTACAGTTTCGAACCTCGGCTGAATTCTATTTATTGCTACCATCCTACCATCAATCACAAGCACACATACACACACCTACAGTGAATTGCTCTAGTCTCGTTCACGCACTGGGTATGTGTGTTTGCGAAGGCTGTATGTATGTTTCGTTGTTTCGCCTCGTCAATCTTGTCACATGGGCCCGAACGCCCGTGTATTAATACTACTTCTTGTACTACCCCTTGTGAAAGGGCCTCAAATGAAGCTTCTTCTGGCCTGGCCCACCGATGATGATGATGATGCTGTTAGGGCGTCGTTTCCAAACTCCATTTACATATACGGTATTTTAATTATTAACTAACCAACCTCTTCGAGATTGTGTTCTAATTCCTGGAAATGGGTGTGTTTTTGCCTGTGTTGTTGTTGCTGGTTGGTGCGCTACTTTCCTTCGCCTGTGGGGTTGTAGTTGGTGAAGGTTTTTAAGGGCTTTTACTCGACAAGCTTTTGCTGTGTTTGAGTTTCCAATAATTCAGTCTCGGATGCTCCTGGGGGGGGGGGGGGGGGGGGAACAGGGTTGAGAGCGCCGATATCGGTTTGTTTGATTTCTTCATTTATTTTAACCTACACGCAGGCGTTAACCCCGTAGCGCAAATTCTATATCCCTTTTCGCTGAAGCTGGGCCACAAGACCATGTGAATCCGGCGGTGGTGGGCCGACGTGTGGTGTATGAACAGTTGGACGCTTTCGTGGTGAATAATGATGTCTAAATATTGATCAAGCCTAAATGGGTATGACAGATGAACGCCTAGTAGCGACAGCGAAATTAGTTTATATTTTTAACTTAGAAAGCCGAAGAGCCGTCTAAACGAGGGATTTTCCACCCAGGAAAATATAACACGGAGATATATGGATAATCCTACATACGTTGAACATATATATAGCAAACTGTTTGGCATTGGTCTGAGTTTGAAAAACGTTAGTGCGGTTCTAAATGACTTGAGCAAATAATAAATCTTCAACTGATGTTGTTCTATTCTGAGAATGCTTTTAAAATCAAACAAACTTTTTTTTAATATTTGAGAAGAGTATCAAACATCCATTTTAAACACAGCTTTCCATTTATTACGCTAAAAAATGCTGTACTCAATGACCGAACTTATTTCAATGGTCCATAAAAAATTAATTAAAAGAAAACACCAATGTGAACGAACTGTGTAAATCCTGCAAACAAACAAAAAAACAATAACGATATAACTGCAAGGATTGGAATCCATTTCGATGCTGTTCAGCGTTCACAAGGGTTCTTTTCTTTTGTGTGCTTTTATTCGCCTAATAGTATGGCACACAAAATGAACCATCAACGATTGCAATGGCATTAATTAAAAAACTTAAACGATTTACGATTATTGGTGACTTTTGTTTATAACGTTCATGACATTTCCCACGGACGATTTATTTATCTGTGTGTGTGTGTGTGTACTGGCCAGCATTAACGGTATTGGCAAGTTTGTTTGTGTGTTTCTGCTGTAGACAGTTTCATGATTATTGATTTTAGCTCACAATCAATCGTCTCGAATTGTACAATCAAACGATAAGTAGAAAAAAACTCATTTTTTTTAATTCTATCTGAAAACAGAAACAGTGATACATTGTTGCACTGTTATTTTGTTTCATTTTGTTCTCTTTTCTTAGTAACTTGTGTCATTAAATTTCGCTTTGTGTTATGTTTTTTGTTTTTATATTTCAACTTTAGTTTATCGACATTTCGTTTTTTTATGTTAGATGAAAAGATGTAAGATGTTATTTCAATGTTGAGACAGTTCTTTCACAAACATTCATTAATAACTCAAAAATATGTATACCGAAGGAAATCAAATTTGAACAATAATAAAAGAAGTTGCAACATATTTGTCTGCCAATTGAGATCGAAGTTTCACACTAATACAATAAAACACAAAGACGACCCAGAAGAGCACCACCGTGGTGGATACGGGCGTGTGTAGCAAACATCAAGCAGAAAGTAGTTATAATGAAATAACGAAATTTCACGGCACGAACGGCTCCACGAACCATCTGATGAAAACCATTTCCAACCAATAAAACCGATGGCCAAATCGACAGCTATCATCTTGCCGGCTCGAATGGAGTGTCCTATGTAATTGGCTGCCTTTTATATGTGGCTCGTGTGTTTTTGTATGTATATGGCGGGCATGCTCCGAGATCGATAGAGATAGCGCCGCGCACACTGGATAGTCGTCGGCACACTGATGCACAACGACGAAGCGCCTTGCTGATACCAATAGTCAGTAGTGTAGCAGTAGTAGTAGCGGCAGTTTATTGTTGCTGTGAATAGCAGATTCAAAATTGTTGGAGCTCGGTTAGCAGAAGCAGAGTATGAACGTAGCGTATTGGGTCCGTTTTGTATGAGCTACTAACACTAAAAATGCGAAATTGTACGATAAAATGTTCCACTGCTGCTGGTAGCGATGACAAGCGTAGCGTGAGGAAAGGAACGAACACAATGTGGGTACGACAAACAGAAGAAAAAGAAGAACTTTAATGTATTCTATGATACCGCAGCATTACCATTACATAACGTAATACGCTGAAGCAATGGCACAAAAACCCTGGGCAGCAAAACTACGTGATGCATTATTCAGAATGAATATATTTATAGCTTTTACACAAGCACACAAGGCAGCCGAAGGAAAAGGAACGTTTGACTGGATTTGACTGGCACATTCGCGCAGGCAGGCAGGCAACACGGATTTCAGTTCTTCGAATGTTTCTTGCGATGTTTTTACAAGTCCGTTTGCAGCAGCAGCAGCAGCAGTGTTGTTTCGCTTCGTTCGCCAATGCGCTACCGTGTTTGTGCTCCATCTGGACCCGGTAGATGGCAGATTGTTTGTTTACTTTATCTTCTAAGGTTCATCTTGATTCGGTGCGCTGTATTTTCTTTACATTCGTGTTCTGTATCGGGTTTGTAAATGTTTCTTTCGTCGTGCAATGTAAAATTTTTATTTCTTTTCGTTATTTTTTGTTCCTCAACAACCCTCCCTCAATTCACAGGACAGGGGGGTAGTAAACATTTCTTTAAATTAACGATCTTTCCCTGTCGGCCCGGCACGGACGGTTTCTCTCTGTTGTGTTGCGTTGGGGAACCTAAAGAGCCCCACCAAAGGGGGGGGGGGGGGGGGGCGGTGTATAAACTGGCAATTTATATCAAACGTCTCAGCACACTGCAAGAGAGGGGAGAGGCAAGGAAACGGATCAAATTTACGACTGCAAAGAAGAAAGAAAACATTCAAACGAAAGTAACAAATATCAAATGTTGCTACACAGAGCGCGCTTGCACACAGCGGTAACAAACGGTTTTGGTTGGTATTTTGTTATTTTTGCTACAACACCGTTTATGTGTTTTGGCATTCGGGAAGCAACTCGATTTAATACTCTCTCCGTGTATCTTGTATTTTTACTATCACCGCATCCACCGCTCGTGTATATGATGTGCAACCACCAGCGAGGTTGCCTAGTATAACACATTCCGCAGCGTGGGAATCCCATCTCGTTGCGCTTGAAACCACCGGTTTCACAATGTAAACGATTTTTTATTAATATCACATTACATTTATTTTTCCCTGCTGCTTATCTATCTTGCTCTGCGCCATATCTCTATCTTTTCTTGCAGTTGTGTTTCATGTGTACGTTCGTTCGTTCTGTGAAGTAAATGGTGGAAACTTTATTTCTACTCCGTTTGTTGGCTGGTGTAATACTTATCAATTTATATGTGTGCACTGCTCGGTTTTCTGATGGGGTGGGGGGTATACCATTAAGTCCAGAAGGCGCTCATCTTTTGCCCCAATGTTCCCTCCACAACAGCAGCCCCTGGCTGCACCCCTGCCTGCATGCTGTTTTAACCCTCTGGGTAGCATATGATATAAAATTATTTTGCTCGTATATGCTCCCCATTCACATGTGTGCATGTGTATTTGCACGTTGCCATAACACACAGTCTCATAATATGAAGCATACGGAAAATGGATGGTTATGTGTTCGTTAGAAAATAATAAATTTTAGAACATGTCTTTTCTACTACGGCATAAAATATTGTTGTTTTCCGTGACCCCATTGCCCTTTTGCGTCACTACACACCCGGCCATGCCCTCACCGTTTCATCTCCCCTATCTCGCTCACTCTCACGCAGCACAGTATAAGGTAATCCACCACCACCATCGTCCTTCCTTCGTGTCCTCCCATCGTGATTCGAAACGGAATGAGCTTGACTTTTCGTTCGGAAGTTTATTTCTCGGTTTTACGTTTTTCCCAAACAAACTTTGTTTCTCAAATAGCATGTCTCTTTCGTTCACTCTCTCTCTCTCTCTCTCTGTCTCTGGTTGGTGCTGTACGCTCGCTCTGTTAAAGTTATTTCTTTTTTTATGTTTTTTCTCGGCTTAAACTTTATAATACTTGCTTTCATGTTCTTTTCGGGTCCGCAGAGGCACTGTTATAGGACCAACTTTTGTGGTGTGTATAATTTATAGTTGCATAAAATATTTTCCTACAAAACATAAAAAAAAACGAATATCCCCAATTCACGACGGCGGCGCACTGTGGTTCAATTTTGCTTTACTCATCGATCGATAGAGTGGCTGGGGCAAAGTTGGAGGTTTTTGTGTGAGCTGTGGTTAAGGCAAAGTTAACATAAAACTTTGTTAAATTTTATTTCAACAATGGTTTAATAATATTATGTACAATGCGCACCAATGCAATGCACCAAAGTGTGAAGGTGATTTCCCTTTTACATGTATTTACTTCTCTTCCCCGCATGCGTTCCTTTTATTTGAAAGTTATGTTTGCCATTTAATGTAACAAACACTTAACATTAAATATCTCGATCGGCATCATAAATCCAGCAATTTTCGTGCCATATCTGGCGAAACGATTTCCCATCTGCTCGTGTCCTTTTAATCTCGAACATCAAACATCGCTCCCTCTCACTCTCTCTCTCCCTCTCTTCTCCGAGACCTTTACCGCCCTAGCCCTACGCCCTCTCTCTCTCTCACTGTATGACGCGGCTAAACGGACGAAATCGAATTAAGCCATAATCGATGAATGAAACGAGAATGCTTCGAAATTAGAGCTCCTCCCGCTGCCCGTAAGGCCCGCACAGCAGTTCCCTTTGGTGCGTCTGTATGTGTCGGTAATGGAAAATCGATTCCAAATCGATGCGCCCGGGGTTGGTTTTGATGGAAATTAAAGCTCCCCCACTACCCGCCGCCGCCGCTGCTATGGCAGAAAAATTATAGCTCCGTTTTATTGCAATTATCATGTGTTTCCTTTTTACATTCTGCTCTCGGATTTTTAGCCCGTTTTGCTGCTGCTTTGCTGGCGCCACTGTAGAAATTGTGTTCGTTTCTCTCATTTATTAATACTTCGCTAATTAATACATTTGAATATTGCTTGGCTGAATGGTAAAATGTTGGTACATGATAACTATCTTTTATTTGCAATTAAAAACGCGTGCTTAAACCGTGAGCAAAAACGTGTCGACCTGTAACTACAACACAGTGTCGTCTGCTTTTCTGCGCGATCGAATATCGCACTACTCCGGGCTAAACTCTTCCCGCGCTTCAAGCGAAAAAAGCCCAGCCACTATGTGTAGCCGGTGTCGTCGTCTGCACACCCCAGCTGTTTGTTGATAGTTGCAGCCGGCGCGCGGGAACATTGGTAGAAGCAGCGCAGCAGCAGCAAAAAAACACTGTGACGTTTTCCCTCCCTATTTTTTTTTCATACACCACCCACCGACCACCAGGCGTTTGTTTTGCTCTTCCATACCCTGGTGCCCTACCTATAAGGGAAGTGTGTTTGTGTGTGAATGAGTGGAAAATAAAAACAAACCCCCCTCGGGCCCCGTCCTCACAGCAGCCGCCCTTTTCTGTCGGGCCGCCGTCTCGACTACACACGAGACAACCATCCCCCCCCCCCGCCGCTTCCACGCCTGCCGTAACGCTACCACCACCACCCTCTCGGTGTGCTGACTTTCGCTCTTTCTCTCTGCACATGCTTTCCCGAAGCGCCAAAAAAGCACGTGGTCGTCGTCGCCGCCGCCGCGTGGTACAGAATCGCGTAGCCACCGCTGCCACCACCGTTCGCGCCTGCACCACCATCACGGGGAGGGGGTGGAAAACGGCGTGCGAGAGCGCGCCGGAAACCCCATCATCATCATCATCATCATCACCATCATCGCGCGGTTGTGCGGTGTAGTGCAAAGGCCTGTCGTTGCTATACTGCTACTGCTGCTGCTGCTGCTGACTTTAAAACCGAAGCGCCCTTGTCCTTCTTCCGCGAAAACGGCGATGAAACCGGCTGAGCGCGGTACTGCCCTTTTTTATGTTTCTCCACGCGTCTCCGCGCGTTCTATTTGTGGTTTGTTTTGTTTTTGGTTTTCGCTTTCCGTAGTTTTGTGTGTTCGTGTGCTGTTGCTGGATCCTTTTTTGTTTTGTTAATTCTTTCCTTCGTTCCCTTCCAGCATCTCCTGGATGAACACTGGGTCTGTGTGTGTGTGTGTGTGTGTATATGTGCAATCCTTTTGGGATGTCCTTGCCCCCAGCTCGGGTGTACAGGATGGTTGACCTTCTTTTTTTTTGTCGGTCGGTCGACCTGACATTGAGACACGCTCTAGCGGGAGGCGTTTTGTTTTGGAGTGTGTACTCTTTAAACCCCGTTGTAGTTTGTGCGTGTGTGTGTTTATTGGTGTTTGCTTTGGCCAGGACCCACACGTTGAAAACGCGACTACTCTGTTCTGTTGCTTTAGTGTTTGAAACGGGCGTTTGGGGGTACCTTTTGTGTGTGCAGTTCAAGCAAGGTTATTTTTGGGTTATTTTTTCCCAAACTCCCCTCAGTAAGAATGCATTTTCCAATCCATCCCCTAACGAATGTGTTCATTCCTCTGGCCGGAAAGTTTATGCGCGAACGAACACATCTGTAGATGTAATTTGGTGCGTACAATGTACGAACACAAAATCAAATCAATAAGCAAAATGATGGAAATAATATTTTCCGTAGTGAAACGGTGAAACACCACCCTAACCCAACACCTCCGACATCTGGCAGCTTCGGAGCAGAACCTAGGCGCTACAGCTACAATGGAAAACACATGTGTTTGGTGCTCTGCTCCCAACGTGTCTTCTACATATCAGCCTACACAAATGTTTAAGTTATATTTATTATCTCCCTTTCCTATCGTGCATGTTTTTTCCCCCTCTTCATCACGTGTTATTAATTTTAAAACTATCTTTCCGTCCTAGCACGAACGGGAATGCTTGATTGACTCTTTGTGTATATGTGTGCGTGTGTGTGTGTTTCCCTTTTACCCTTATTTTTCGTTGCTTCATCGAAAATAACAATCCCGGTTACTCGTTTCGGTCCGGCTGTACTACGAACTGGTGAAAAATAAATTTTATACGATGCTAATAACACTAAAATGTGAGCATAAAACGTTAGCAGGCAAGCCCCTCTTCTCCTTCCCTTCCTCTTCCTTTCCACCCCACCCTTCTTACTCTGGAATTATCTGGCCCTTTCATTTTGTTGATTGAGTGTGTAATCGCTTGGCTCGCGATCCCTATCTCTTTCTCACATACGTCCACACACAGGAAGGCACACATACACTAAGATGCCATTAAATCACACTTTTTATGAATTCATACGGTAGTCGTGTTGCGTCTCTTTCCCTCATTCGTGCACTGCTCTTGTGGCGCATAGAAACTCCGTGGTCCTCTGTCAGAAGGGGGGGGGGGACCCCAAGAAATAGATTCCACCTCGCGCGCACGGTATGTGTGTGTAGCACATTGTCTCTGCAGACCGAACGAACGAAAATGGCTATATTGTTGTATACTTTAATGGCGAACCGTTTCAGTTTTGATGTCTTTCAAAAGTTGACTCATATTTTTCCCCCTGATCCAGTGGATGGTCCGGCCGCAGCAGTCCCCAGCACGGACAGCGTCGACCGAAGCAAAGATGGCAAACGAGTATTGGAAGCGAAATAACAGCTTAAATGTGCAACTGGCCCATTAAAAAGTTTCCAAAGTTTGTGGTTTAGTCGGTTTAATATGCCTTGTTCGACGGAGGAGGGGGAGGGGGAGGTGGTATGATGGCGTTGTTTCTGCTGCAGGTTAAATGGCAGTGGGTCTCTTGCGTGTGTGCCGGCTGGGAAGTCCCAGTAGCATCTGCAGTTGATAGAACGTTCGCTTGCTCTCTTTGCCAGCGCGTCTCTAGCGTGGTCGATCCCTCTCTCTCTCTCTCTCAAGCCTGCTAGAAGTCGATTCAAAGGCAAAGGCTCGTCATTGGATGGTGCAAAATTGCATATTGACGAGAACGCTCACACTGCTAATTAAAAGATGAATCCTACCGTAGCCACAACGGAAAACCTCGAACCGGCTCTCGACTGCTCAATTGGAGGGCGCAAATCGTGTGTGTGTGTGCGGAGACGTTCGTGCGGTTTTCATCCATCAACATTTTCCATCTGGACGGACTTGAGTCTCAAACACTCTACAAAGAGAGACTACTAACACACACACACACACACACACACACACACACACACACACACACACACACACACACATCGGAGCAACAACGACAGTGCAATGTGCTTTTACTTCGTAGGGCTCTCCGATCATCAATTGCATTAAATGCGCAACTTTGTGTGTTCTGAAGTAACGACATCGAAAATAGCTATGCCCATGCCTCCCACGGGAACACGGTAACAGGAAGGGTAGGGTAGGGATGCACACATCACGCACACGTACACGTATTCCTGGCCTGGCACACATTGATGGGCCCCCCAAACACACCATTCAGCTTCAGCTAGCAAATTTGTTGCTCGATCGATACGATGGGGCACTATTTGCACACAAATGCACACACAGACACACGCATAAAGTTACTATGTACGCATACATACCCGCACACAAACACATACACAGTGGCAAGTTTTATTATTATCGGTTTTGGCACCTTGGCAAGTTTGTGTCCTGTGTTTGCTTGCTGTACTTGCTGCTCTTCTTCTCACAGAGGGAGATGGGGGAGGATATAAAGTGCTATGGGAAACGTTCACGAATGGAAATCATAATGAATCATAAGCTTAATGTTGGTGCTCAACTTAAGCAATGCAGGGGGGAGTCCTCCGCAGTACGGCAAACAAAGCTCAAACAGGATGCGAACAGTGAACTCCCGAGAAAGGTTTTTGGGAGAGCACAAGTTGGATACTGAACCGGCCAAGCTTCAGCACCAGAAGATATTCCCATTAGCAGTGATATCACAAGCCCGTGCGATTATGTACTTGAAATAGTTTGTACAAATATTACTGCTTGCGATCATAGTAAATGTATGTATTGGTGGTATCATCTGAAGAAATTGCATTTCAGTTTAAGTTTGAGGCCTAGAATTATTACCCTCACTACGTTATTAGTAATAAAGGAATTCCTATTAAATCAAACGAGCAATGTTTAGGTTGGTGGAACCACCATTTATGATGGTCCCTTCCCCTTTCCAAGTGAATCATTGTTGTAATTACATCTGAATCGATTGGCATTCAATTTTCCCCGGTCTCTTGAAATGCCGGGACTCGTTTTTGAAATATCACGTTAAATTCCCGTTGTTATTATTATGATGTAACTTCACCACTGTACCTCTAACAGAGCACGTTAGAAACATTTTATTAGCATCTTGTTCTTGTGTATGCGGTATGCGGGCATACCGGGTTCGCTCTATCGTTAACGATCGGTCCACACCGCCAGCATGCGATGCTGATGTTTGAGTAAGTGTATTGAGCATAAATTCAATTGAATAATATCCTATTTTATGTGTTCCAAGAGAGTGCCCATCGTCGTACCTATGTACTCGTTAGAACGAACGACAACAACCGGGTTTGTGTGTATGTGTGTGTGTGTGTGTGTTTGTGTCATGGCATTCGAATAGATGGAGATTTATACGATGGCAGCCTGGGTCTGCCTTAGCATTAGCATTAATTTTCTGTGCTAGAAAGATAAATTATTCGTCGTCGTCGTCGTAGTCGTTGTTGTTTTTTTGGTTCTTGCTTGCTTGCTTGCTTGCTTGCTTTCTTTCTTTGCATTTCGGAACGAATGTTGAGTTTCATCTCGCTTTTGCTTGATATGGGGCAGCATCGCTTTTGCTCTCTATTTGCGCATTCACAAAACGATCTCTCTTCATCTCTCCTGTCGGTGTGAAGCTCCTGGCCTCACAAAACTAATCCTTGCTGCTCTCCCCCCCCCCCTCCCCCTCCTGCCCTTCATCACAGATTGTTGAACGTGCTTAATTTTCATGAAAATAAATGCTACATAGTTAAACAACCAGTGGCGCTGCACATGCCCCAACACTGGTAGTTAAACAACCACACACTGTTTCTACTGCTGCTGCTGCTGCTGTACAAGGTTTTAAACTGGTGAATCGTACGGCTGGGAATAGCATTCTACATACCCACACACACACACACACACACTCGATATATTCCATTTACTTTCTCGCCCGTCGATGTTCTTCGACGAGGAAAAACTCGTGAGAAAGTGGCAGGGCGAAATGCCACCACCATTTGATAGAAGCGTTTGTGAGTGAGTGGTGAGAAGCAGGGCCGGAAGGCAGGTTTGGAAAGTCGTCTTAACGAGCGAAAACTCGTCGTTTCGTCGTGTGAGGGGGGTTGCACAAGAGAGGCAACGAGCTGCGAAAGGGGGAATTGCAGGAGGAAACTGCACTAAAAGGCAAAGGTAAATGTTGAAGTTTTATGATCCTTCTGCGATGAGAATCCGATCGATGATTGTCATCTTGTGCAGCTAGTCACCACCCCGCTCGCCATCACACACCACCATCTTTGACCTACCCCCTTTCCCCTTTGTGTGGGACCAAAAAGGGGGGTCCAAAAAGGGTCGGGACGGGATGGTGGTGATGATGCGGGAAAGTTTTCTCCTGTCCTCCTCCGCTCATCTCCATCTCAACTCCTTTCCTCATTTGCCCATCTGGACCCCATCCTCGTCCACGCCTGGGTGGGGCTTGGCTGCTTGTGGTCGAGCGAATTTGCTTCTAATGTTACACAATGTTCACGTTTTACAATATTTACAATGTTGAAGCCGCTCCACCCCCTGGTTTTGGTGGTAGCGACTGACGAATGTCGTTTGACTTATGGCTTACGTCGCTGGCCCGGTGCCGGTCGCTGCGAGAAATGGGACGGCACAAACAACGGGACAGCAAAAATAAAACTGAATCAAAAACTTAAAATCCCTAACAACGCAAGTATTAGATGCAACAAGCAAGCAAGCAAGCAAAGCGGATGCTGGTTTCGGTTGCCTGTTGTATGAGAGTGTGATTCTTTAAATGGGATTCGAACCGAAAGTAAGTGAGACACACAGCAGAGCGCGCTAGGGCAAAAACACACATAAATGAAGCCAGGTAAAATACGCTGTGCGAGTGTATGACCTGGCAAACGGTGGATGGGAGGGCATGGAAGGGCATGGGAGGGGGGAATAAATAATTTCTTGTTATAAAACTTTGTATTCGTTATTCGTCGCTGTGTTTGTTCGTGTATGCCCGACGTTGTTTGGGACCCTCTTGCTCGTCGTTCTCTGGTGTGTCGTCTGGAGTGTTGTTGAAACACACTTCTGATGCTGTGTGTATTTGCTTGTTATGTTTGAATGTTTCTGTACCACACAGGCACACACACACACACGTACCTTGCTTGCTTGCTCAGCAACTTCCAACTTTAGTTGAATATTTTATCTCATTTCATTTCATTGCTCGCATCGCCGTTTTTGGTCGGTTTGTAGTCGGGTTTTTGTTTCGCTCCGCATCCGCATCGCCATCGGGAGGGGGGAGGGGGATTCCATCCATCCATCCACCCATCCATCATTGCATATCATGTATTTATGGCAGAAAGCACTTACGTGTTCTTCAATCTCTACAACTCGCCACCCGCCAGCCCGCCGCCTGATATGGAATGTAAAGCCTTGTTCGTGTTCGCTACTAAAGAATCGATTGTTTGAGTTGTTTATTATTTTGGTCTTGCCTCGCTTATATCTCCCTTGCGAAGGTGCTCCTCGGTCGTTGGCCTGCTGCTGCTGCTGCTGCTGCTAATATTGATTAATGCTCAACACTAATAATACTAAAAATAGGAACAAATCAACAAAGAAGCAACGCAAGCGCTCGCAAAACAATATCATTAAAAAGTAACAACGAGTATAAAATTAAGCAGACAGCAGACGGTGCGTTGTTTTATTTCATTTTGTTTCGCCTTAGCAATCAGAATGAAAGCACAACTATAATTAAATCAACGAAACATAATACCATACTGCGCGCGCACGTAAGAAAATCACGTGTGCCGTAAAACCGCTCGCTTTATTACCGACCTCTAACCTGCCCGCCTGTGCGTGCTATACAATCTTCTTTTCACACCGCAAAAATCCATTTCCATTTGTGTCTTAATTGCATGTTTTTATATCAATGTGTTTCCAACTCTGAACCCCATCGAAGAATGGAGAAAAAAAGCTCACATGAGACCGACCCCCCTCTCGACAGCTCAGCATAAGCCACCCGAACACCTTGGTTGAGCTAAAACAGGGGAAAACCGATCAAACTAACCGAGAGAACGCAAAGCTGACACGACGAGAGTGTCTCTCGGCAAAGGGAGAGACGGAAGTAGTAGTAGCAGCAGCAAGATGAATTCTCTGTCGCCCATGCTCAACAACCAATCCCCGCCACATAGTCTTTAAATCGCTTACATCCGTCCAATCCTGCAGTGTTTCGTGCGCTTCGTGGCATAATATGTTAGCATATAATAGAAGCAATAAAATAGAAATAAATTTATAAATTAATAAAACTCTGCGCAGTCGCAGTCGTCGTCGTCGTCGGTCGTCGGTGTGCTGTGTTTAGGAAGTGGGCTACCGTCTAAGCAGTGGTAGCAGTAGCAGCAGCATGAGCGAGAGAGGGCAACCTTAGGTTAGACAGGAGACACTAAGAAGAAAGGTCAACACATCTTCGCTACCACACCGATCACTAGCAGGCTGTGCTAGAGACCCACCGGTAATCTCTATGTGTATTGCGCATTCTCTCTCTCTCTCTCTGTTTTGCTCTTTTTTTCTTTCTCTCTATCTCTCTCGCTCTCTTAGCATAGCACAACAGCACACCATCATCATCATCCATCTAGCAGCATAAAATCTTATGCTCGCTGGATTAGAAAGAGCATGAGCAGACGAAGGAAAGGCGAGGGTTCGTTGCCGTTTGCTTGTTGACACTTCTGACACTGCTGCTGCTGCTGCTGCTAGTTCAGCTTGGTTGGAAATGATCGCTCGGAATCTCGTCCGATTTTCCTCTCGAATTTAGACGTTTTTTGTTTTTTTTTTTTGGCTTCAGACCGAAGCGAAGAGCGAACCTCCGTTTGTCTCTCACACACGCTCAATCGAGAATGCAACCAGTCCGCTCCGCCGTCTCTAACATTTTCCTCTACGAATGCCAATGCGCTTCTCGCCATATGTTTTTTGGGGCTTACACTGCCGTCGTCGTCTTCATCGTCGTTCGCAACTGTTGTCCTGCCAACCTTCGGCTTCTGTTTTGATCACGTTTTTCCGAAATTGGGTGAAGCGGGCAGGGTATGGGAGTAGGATTTAATGCTTTGAAAATTAAACGCTTACCAACTCCTCTCACGCACACAAGGTTCGTGCGCTCGCTCGTCTAGCGTCTAGTACCTAGTGCCACTACCACCACCAGCAACATGCAACGAGTTTTCCAAACCCGTACACCATCCCCATGCCAGATGTAACATAAAAATAGCAATAATTATGTTAAAAGTTGAAATATATGTATTAAATTTTATGTCCACCCCATGTTCAGCTTTTTGTTGTGTGTGTGCGCTACTACTCTCGGATTACGGTTTACGGGTTTCACCGTCCTGAAAATACCCATTTGCTTCTTCCACACTACCACTGCTTCTGACAGTCCCCGTTTGTTGCTACCTTGCCGAGAACATCACCAGTGTTGTTTGATTTTCTCTCTACCAGCCTTCCCTAGCCCACCAGCCAAGGACGACTACCACCAGTTCGCTCTTGTTGGTACTTATTTTGTTATTTTCCTTTTTTTCTCCTGATTTTACTATATTATTTCCCCCTCTAGCCCCTTGCTGCTCGGGTGAGGAATTCTATTTCCACAAGATCTAGATTACGAGTTTGCTCCCTTTTCCCATTTTCGGAAATGTGTTGTACTTTGCAGAAGTTTTTCTATTCTATTTATTTGCTCCGCGCGCGCCCCGGCGCGCCCCTGCCTTTGCATGTCTGGCCGACCGTGTAATGTCGCTCTACCCGGCCTCGGTCTCTTTGTCCCTTTTTCTCTGGTCCCTGTTTGTCTAAGTAGTTTTGTTCGTTGCTAAATTGCTTTCAACATCAATTCCAAATACACAGGGCCCTGTGCTCTCGATGTTATCGTTATTTTGGATTTAGCGATCTTTTAAAGGTAGTAGAAAAGATGGGTTGTATAAGAGATTGACATCGTTACAATGCTGTTAGCAGCAGCAGGCTTAACCGAGGGCGGCCCGCTTTTACTGTTATTTAGTTCTTCTCCCTTTTCCTCTCTCTCTCTCTCTCTCTGTCCTTTTATTTCATGGAACAATCTTTCTGTTTCCTGGCTTATGATGATTGTTTCCGCCCATTCGTCTCGTAACGCAACACATACAGATTTCAAGCCGCGTAAAAAATGAGCTTGTTATACATTTCTGTTTTATTTCTGTTGTTTCCTTTAGTTTAATACCCACGCCTTAAGCTACTTACTTTCCCGTTGCTTTCTCCCTTCCCCTTAGTTTCTCTTCATACCTCCGCCGTGTGTGTGCTCCTGCGCCCTTCAGCTCCATGGCTACGCCATGGCAAATCGATCGCACAAGTCGTGAATCATTCATTAGTTCTGTGCGCGCCTATGTTTCTGGCACACGACGACTATGACATTTGCATTCGTCTCCGGCTGGCAGTGTGTGTGTGTGTGTGTGGATTTGCGAATTCAGAAATAGAGGGAGCGAATGATGGTTTCAAGTGCTGGTTCCGGGTGGGAACAGTTTATTGTGTGGAAGGAGGGAATTTCGTTAGTGTCCAGAGGGACGACTGAAAGAAGGGTTGCTGCTAGCAGCAAATGTGCAGATCACAGCTTAATGAAGCAATTAATTTTAACCTAGGCGGAGCTCTCGTTGCGCGCTCCTCTGTGCTGTCCGCATATCCCATTTCTGCACCTGATCTATTGATGAAGGTGATTTCCGATTCTGACGAACAATAGTGCCCCGGAAAGGGGAAAGAACGGTGAGCCCGTGTATCCATGGGAACGATTTTGGACGAGCGCACCCCCAGATATGTAATTGAGATAATGCATGGTGCGTGTAATTGCGCGACGCTGCCAAGGTTTAAACCTTTAGGAACCTTTAACAATGTAAATGTACTTGTCTTGCGTATTCTAGCCAATGTCGCGGTTATGTTAAAATGTATTGTTTGCTATATTCGATGTCATCAGTGGGCAATATATTGTGTTCATCGGCTAAATGCTTTTTTTGCAAGATTTACAAAAATGTTTGATTTCTTGATTGCACAGACCGACCAAAAGAGACAGCTTTATATATTGCCGTTGTAATGGCTAACAAACACATCTTTTACAATAGTCTTTACTTCTGAAATCAAATGATCGCTTTGCTCTATTGTTAAACTGGGTTGTTGAAACATTGTGTGAAGTACAGCAAGGAATGGGCTGTACCAAACGTTTTCAGGCGTACATGGTTTTCCATGAATCTCTCGCGGATGTAATGTTATGCAAATGTGATGCAATGCCACACACACATGCACACCAAGCGAGACATCAGCACTAGTGATGGGAAAAATGAAGTTTTTGAGGAATCAATTCCGGATAACTCCGAAATTTTTTGGAATCAGTTTTCGGAATCGGAACAGGAATGGGTTCCGGAATCGGCTCCAGAATCGGTTCTGGGATCGGTTTCGAAAACGGTTCTGGGATCGGTTTCGAAATCGGTTTTGGAATCGGAATCAGCTCCGGAATCAGAATCGGTTTCGGATTCGGAATTGGCTCCAAAATCATAATCGGCTTCGAGATTTCCATAAGAATAGGCGTTTGGGTCGTATGCTACGTATTTATAGCCGCAAAAAATCTTATTTTACTTGTAAACGATCCATTCTCATACAGATTCCCGGACTGATTTCGCTTCTGAAACTTGTTATTTCAATTCACGAACTGATTCTCATTCTGGAGCTAATTCCATTTCTGGAGTCAATTCTGACTCAGTTTCTGGAGCAAATTGTGATTCCCAAGTCGGTTCCGATTCGGATTCACCTCCGGAATTGGAATCTATTCCAGCATCGGAATCGGATCCGGAACACGGAATCGCCTCCGGAACACGGAATCGAAATCGGGTTAGTCCGATTCCGAGCTCCCACCACTAATCAGCACCCTCATCCACCGTTGTTTATGGCTGTCATCGGGATCATTTAAAGGAAGAGAGTGAACAAGAAACTCCCCGTCAACGGACCCGTTTTCTATGTGTGAAGCGTGGGATCTGATTTATGTTTTATATTATTGCTAGCATGTGTGCACGCATACAAATGTGGCCTGCTTGGGTCGCTAAGGACGCGATCGCCCCCTTTTTGAGTAGTAGCGTAGTACACTAGGGAAGAAAGTCGGCGAGTTAATTCTTCTCATCTCTCCAAATCGTTATTATTCTTTGTGTGATCTCCTTTCATCTACTGCACAATCATAACAAGAAGCTGCAACAAAGGGAGGGGTGGAGGGTTGGAGGTCACTATGGGTTAATCTGCGTGAATGTTTTAAACTTTTCTTCGCCTCAGAATCGCTCTTCCAAAAGAAGCAGCACAATTGTTTCATTTCTTTCAGGCTCCTTCTAGCTTTCAAAATACAAAACACGATACGTGGAATAAATCCCACCCGACATAAAGGGTGATAGCAGCAGGCGCTGCGCAGAGCGCGGTTGTTATTCTTTTATTTATCCTACCACCCAAAATGTGCCATCTGTTTCAACTTCACTCTTTTTTCGGTTGTGTTTCCTTGCAAGATAAACAGACTGTGTTTGGGGCATACAAAGTTAATACATGAGCGCAGAAGAGCAGTTAAGAAACGGGAGCAACACAAAGCAGCACCACATGCATTATACACACACACACGCCGTACATTTTTTCGGAGAATGAATTCCATTAAAGAAAATCCCAGGAAGGTAAATATAGTACAAATAATAGGTTTTTCGTATACCAGCACACGCAACAGCACACAGGAGAGGTCGTAGTTGTTTAATTCCGTTGTCGTATTTTTTAAAAAGCACTGTTGCAGTTTACCTTACGATGGTGTTGCTACTTTTCACTCAGTTCACTCCGGGTGTATTTTACCCGTTGTGGTGTGAATCGTCCTTTGTTTCGAGTGGTATATTTTACGTGATACACACACACCGACAGGGAAAGAGAGTGCCCGATTTATCCCTTGCCAATCGGTTCAGCAGGGTTCGTATATGGTTCGTGCAAAATTGACGTTAAAAGGGTTGCGCGCCGTTTCCCAGCGCTGATTTTGCAAGAAACCACCGTTGGCACCGAATCGAAAGCTACTGTTACTACCCTTGTTTATTTAATTTGGCTGATTTTTAATGAATTGTAACTACGCGCAAAGAGAGGCGAGAAGAAAGAGCGAGAGAGTTACTGTGTGGTAAATATTTTGCTGTAAATGTTATTTATTTATTTATTTATTTATTTATTTTTATTTTATTAATTGCTCGGCCACGTTGGGTTACAGCAATAGTGCTTACTGACTATAGTATACAATTATTCACGAAGGAGTTGGAAGGAGTTTATGGTACGGAAAAGGAGCGAAGGCGGGATCGGTAGACAGGATAGGATATGTTGAAATCGAACAGATCAGAAGTACTATTAAAAGACGATTATGCAAATAACGACAGCTACCAGCAGGAATAAAGAACCCTTTTAACGGCCATTGTTTAATAATACTTTTGAAAAAAGTATTCCCCAAATTATATGGCACCGCAATGAAGCTCAAAAAGGTAATATATTGCACGATATTAAAAACGGAAGAGTTTTATCTATCAAAAAAAGATTCCGAATATCTCCCATGAACATCTTAATGATATGCGTGGAATGGATCATTCTCATCGCAATCGTAATAAAATGCGTAATTAAAACTTGTTTCTCGCCATGCACATACATCAGAGGGATGCTTTGCAACCCCTTTGTTTATTTCGAACATAAATCTCTGCCCATCGTGTGTAGTAGTAGTGCCTGCTATATAACGAGTACGCAAGGAAAATTTGATTATTAAAGCAAAAAAAATAAAAGTAAAAATAAACCCCTAACGAAGCTTTGACAAGATATGGGCATCACGATAATACATTTCCTACCCAATTTATTTTACCTTGTTCCTTTTTCTGTCGTAGCCCTCTCTCTCTTCCATTCCGTGCCATCGTTGGTTTACTACATTACATTTGCTGTTCCCCTGCGCCTCGTATACATATATTTATAGCAAACAGCAAAACAACCTTCATTTAACAGATCAATCAATCTGCTGTTCCCTTTCTCCATACATCTGATTGTGTGCGTGTGTATGCACCGGGGTCTGATGCTTCTTAACTTCTTGCACTGAAAAGACGTCCCAGCTCTCCATTGTTTATTCACCATTCGCCTTTTCTCGCTGCAAACAGGTTTCTAAGAAAATGTTTTACAAAGTTTTACAACAACCCGAAGAAGTTATATTTTACTGCCCACAACATATACACATATAGGGCGAAGGAAGAACTTTTACGAGTGTGGCGTTCAATGGAAAACTGTTTTCATCGAAAATAATTAATCCTTGCCGCGCGCGGTGTTGTTTCTTCGCTTGGCGAAAGACCTACTGTTTTCTTCTCAGTCACCATCACCACTTCTCGCACTTTTTGCCTTCAGCGAGGGCAGCAAATGAGCAGGTTCGAGGCGATTAATAATAGAGGAAGGCAAAGGCTCCCGTTTCGGGGTGTGTGTCTGTGTGAAGGCTGATCTCATGGTTTTTGCAGTGTAAACTAACGAAGGGAAGAAATCACGTTCTTTTTTAAACACTATTTGATCGTTCGCTTCCCTCCAATCGATCCATATATTAAATATAGCCGGCAGTTTCAGAACGGGTTTCCAGAAAGGTGTAAAAATATTTATTGTTCCTTTCCATATACTTTGGAAATGCTACGCGCGCTATCGCCGTGAGTTTGTTGTGTGTTGCCTGTTTTTACAAAGGTGGAGACCCGGGGGGTTTGCTGCTCTAATGCCTTCCAATATATATTTTTCGCCCAAACTATTCGATTTAGTTACGGATGTGTGTTTGTGTGTGTTTGCTTCTGCTCTGTTTCTTCGCTTTGATTTTGCAGCCGACTTTGTAACATAATTTAACATAGGTTTTGGATTTCTTTCCTTAATTTCTCGATTCTCTTTTAGTGTATCGTTGCTAAGAGCCAATCCCGCTAAGTGGCACACAGGGAGCGAGGGGGGGAATACACTCAAAGAAACTCGAGATAATAAGACCCCTGCACACTCCCTGTGCCTCTTGCTCTGTCTCTCTCTCTCTCTCGCTCTATCTTTCTTTCTTTCTCCCGTTTGTGGCATGGTGGTGTTGTTGTGCCGGAGTGGTGTGCGGAAACAGCTAAAAGGAATTTTCCATCTTGGCTTGTACAACAATAATACATCGCCATTGTTAATGCCACAGATGAAGAAAAGTAAGCGAACAAATAGCAGCAGCCATAGCCATAGCGGAGCAACATAGTATCGGCTTATTTTTGCCTGGCAGGGAACTGGAGAAAAAGAGAGAGAGAGAGAGGGATAGAGGGACCACGGGAAGCAAACAAACCGGCAGCGCACAGATATGAAAACGAGACGAATAAAGAAATATAATAATACATTCCATATTCTGTTTTCTAAATATAATTCCTTCCCCTCTCCCCTCCCCCTTCCCGCCCGTGTTCCCGCACTGTGCACACAACACAACATAAATCCTAAAAGTATGAGTGGCGTTGTGTTGATGGGTGGAGGAATGGAAAAGGGAGGTAGCAAAGCAGAAGAAAATTAATAACAACACAAGGATGATGCTAATGCGTGTGCGTTTGTGTGTGTGTGGGTCTGTCCCATCCGTAACTACGGGAACGACGAGGTATAACGCAAACGAAACGAGCAAACAACAAACACACGGAGATTAAGAGAGACACAGAGAGGGAGAGAGAGAGAGAGAGAGAGAGAGCGAGAAAAGATCGCACTGGGACATTCACTCGGAAAAAGGGAAGGCAGAGATAATGATGGCAGCAGCAGAACAGGGGAACAAGGGGTGGTTTGCACAAGGAAGGGAAGTGGAGGAACAAAACATATAGGGAAATGTAAGATAATAGTAATGGTATATTAATAGTTACACGCATCGTGCAGTTGTGCGTCGAAGGGACAGCGGAAAGACAGATCACATGGGGGGCGGCAGGAGGGGGGAGGGGAGGACGGTGTGCCATCATCATAAATCGCTGGATCTGAAGTAACAATCATATAGCGTTACGCACTTGAAACCATCAAAGCTGATGTACGAGCGAAGAGGCCCTACAAATGCGAGGAGGAACGAGGAGAAGGGGGAGGTGGTGGGGTCCCTCTGCGTGGTGGTACACGTGTAGTAGTAGTAGTTGGTGTAACTACTAACATCATCGCGTTTGTGCCACGCATAAAAGGAATAAAGCACGAACGAACGAATAAATTAAACTAAACAGTGTATGCCAGGGAAGAGCGTGTGTGTGTGTGTGTGTGTCTGCGAATGTGTGCATTTGGTTATAGCCCATACGCGTTTTTACCGTCCTTTTACGGTTTTGAGTGTCCCGAGGATTATTTGAACAAGTATCTGTCACGGCGCGTTGTAAGTGTTTTTATTGTTGTCGTTCGCTCGCTTCGCATAAACATTAGAGAGAGAGAGAGAGAGAGAGCAAGTTTATTTTTGGCCCTTTCATTTCCTTGTATGTACGTTACAGCTTATCTTCCCTGATAGCTTATAAAAGGTTTTTTACCATTTTTTTTAGAATAAGTTCCATAAAGTGATCTAATAAAAATTAATCTGTGAACGATGGTGCTGTAGCAACATTGTACCTCTCATTTTAATATAAAATGCAAAGAAGTGTACACCAAGTGATATTACGTATTACGGTAAATTAGTTCCGGTCTCTAGTTTCTTTTCACGAGCAAAAAAAAAACATTTATTCTCTGATCATCATTTTTACCAAGTCGCGATCATTGCCTCACATGCTTGAGCAATGCTTTCCGCACTGACTGGCCCACTCAAACAAGAGTACGCAAACACACACGTTCACGCGCATTACATCAGTCGTCGGTCCAAGACGATCTGTCGCCTGGCGCTACTAACGCTGTAACGCAGCGGGACTAAAAAAACAAAAGTAACGCACACTCAGGCACTCCCGCACGCACATAGTTTTGATGTTAGCGACCTTTCGCGCGCCCGAGAGCGGCCAAATCGAGAGAGATGATTGGGTGAGAATTTCCTCACCACGATGAGACGAATAAAAAATCACCCATTCTCACTCCCCGCGGTGGATTTTGATACTACCACGGGTACGTGTACGTATGCGTGTATGCGTGATCAATGGATCCGGTGCCCCTCCTCCTTCCCACCACCGGTACGCGCATCATTTTCCTTTGAATTCCGCAGCGTGCTGCCGAAACCGGAAAAGGATAAGCAAAAAGGACAGGTAGCAAACAAAAGCGCAACGTACTCGACCCTGGCGGGTGCCGCCGGGTGCATGCAGATGGGGAAGAAGAAAAGTATCACAATCTTTTGTGCAAGAGAGTTGCGCTCTGAGGGTGTATTTATTTACCTGCGAATCGTTTGCCGATTTCTCGCTATTCTCGGGTTGGTCGAACGGAGGTTTCTCTCTCGCTCGCTCGTTCGCTCGCTGCTACATTGTATAGAGCGGGAGCGAGCTCATCTTCGACTGCCGCTCAAGCATCAAGCGAAAAAGAGAGAGTGAGAGTGAGCGCTCGGTGAGCGCGCGCCTGTATTCCTGCGCTGCCGGGGGTTCGCACTCTCTCTCCCGATGGCAGCCGATGTCAGAACGCGTTTGACGTTGCTTCGGTACGGTTCCTTGTGCTAGCGCTCGTGCCTAGCGTACGCGCCTTTCAATTGCCCACGAAACGTGTGTGTTGGTTGTGTTTGCAAGGATTAATTACGCGCGCGAGCGGTAGAGGAGTGGGGCAAGCAGGTGTGTGTGTGTGTGTGTGTGTCTCTCCGCTGTGCACGCAGAGCGAATTGAGCAATGTGAAATGTAATTTTCGAATTTATCGATCCATTTGCCGTGTTTGTGCCGGTTGTGTTGAGCTCATTTGTTTATGTACCCGTGCGGATCAATGCGATTAAATCGAATCCCACCCGGACCCGTTTGTGTGTGTGTGTGTGTGCATTGCAAAACTAGTTCGATAGAGAAAGATAGAAGCTGAATGGGGGGGGGATTACTTATCTTGGCAGTGGTTGGGCGAAAGGATTGTTTGATTTAAAGTGCATTAAAGCTAACCCGTTCGTGTGTGTGTGTGCGCTTAAAGCCGTCGTTTGAAAATGTAGTTTTGCAACAACAAAACACACACCAGAATTAGATCATCGCTCCATGTGTGTGTGTGTGTATGTGAACACGAAGCATGTGTTTGTGTATTTTAGTGTGACTGATGGTTGATTAATTGAACTACTCTGCTCCACTGCTGCTGCTCCAGCTGGCCAAACGGACACCGCAGCAGCAGCAGCAGCAGTGGTTTGTGTTGAACACGATGTCGGGTGTGGGAGTGTTGAGGGTGGAGTGAGGGGTGGGGGAGGGGCAGGCGGCCGTGTTATGCAAATGTTGTCCATTCGTCGAACGAAAGGAATAAATGATTTCACTCCCTTGCCTTTTGCGAGGCCAATTTACAGTCACAATTAACAACATTTCCATTTCGCACATGATGTGCCAAGCGCTTATGTGTGTGTGTGTGTGTGTGTGTTTGTGTGATATTGGGGAGAGCTTAATGTTGGAGTTTAACATTACCCTCCTCAAGCCCACAGGGGAGGAGTGGGACAAGTATGCTGTGAATGAATAAACAATGACGAATCGAGTGTGCGTGTGTGCGCGCGTGTGTATTTTAGAGTGTTTGGAGTGGATAGTCCTGTTGTGACAGTTGCATTCCATCCATCCATGCAGTCCATGAGGAGTAGTGAGAGGTCGAAGCAGAGAGAAGAGAAAGAGAGTGTGTGAGAGAGCGAGAGGGAAAGAGGGGAAAAATCGACATGCGTTCGTGTCTGTACTTTATGGTTGTTTTAAACAAATAGTCCGACACACAGTCATGAAACGATCAATTACACTTGCACCCACCCTCCCCCTGTTGCCTTGTTTTTATTCCCTCGTGTTTTACCGATGGGTGGGATGGGGTGGAGGGGGGAAAGCGTTGTGTGCACTTTTGACAACTGCCGTGTTGTGCGCGTGTCGCGATGTGTATGTGCTCTTGTCGTGTATCTCTCAATCTCTGACAGGTGTGTGTGAAGTGGTGTGTGCGCGGACTACTTGGAATTATGTGATTGTTAGGCTTTGTCCTTTCCGAGCGAGAAATGTAAATGTCGTCTATAATAATATGCGTTTGTGCGTGCTCTGGCCTTTAATGTCAAGAGTGTTATTTGAGTTGTATTAGGTGCTATAAAAAGGGCTACATAATTCGTTTGATCGAAGCACCTGGCTGCACCCAACGGACAGAAAGATTTGAGCGGGAATTTGAATTGAGTACACGGATGAGGGACGGTTGATGTGTATGTTTTATTGTCCCCTTCACTCCCCCGCCCGCCTTCATGCGCCTTTCCTATAGAGTTTAGAGCTCTATAAACCCGAAATATCAAGTTTTTGTCATCAGTTTTACTAAACTTCCCATTGGGGATCCCCATTTCCCTTGCTTCCCACCCCCTTCTCCCAGTTCGTTGAAAGTTTAAGGCCCACATCATCTTCGAATGGCACGATTCGGCTTAATTTCTTCCCTATTCAACATGTCTCCACACAAGTAAATACGTATGCAATCAGCGTGGTGTGGTGTGGGCAATGTGGTGCCGCGTGGAATCATTTTCATAAATTCATTATAAAA
This sequence comes from Anopheles coluzzii, assembly GCF_943734685.1. Lineage (NCBI taxonomy): Eukaryota > Metazoa > Arthropoda > Insecta > Diptera > Culicidae > Anopheles > Anopheles coluzzii. Next base: position 115,218,979 of record NC_064670.1, read on the forward strand.
ATAATAATAAACCCGCCGAATGAAAAGACGTGTTTTGTGTGGTGTGCTGCTTTGGCTGTTTTGTGGCCTTTCCACGATTTTTTTTTTGGTGTGCGACCGGTTTTATTTGGAAGGTGTTGGAGCGGATGGGTGGCTAGCTCTTTCGCTCTCCCCCCCGCCCCGTACGTGTGTGTAGGTTATTTAATTTAAGTTTCCATTTATGTATTTTTTATTGTCCTAACATTAACAAAATTCCACACTACTATTTCTAAAGGTCCGTGTTGTTCGAAGTAGACCGGCCTGTGTGTGTGTGGTTGTTGTGCATGTTCGATGTTTTTTTTTTCCTTCTTTCTTTCTGTTTATTGTAATTCAAATCGGTCGTTCCACAGAAACCATTAGCCTGTGTGTTCGGTTTTGTGAGTTTGAGTGCGTATTTGGCTGTGTGCCTGTGTGTGTGTGTGAAACGAAACGAAGGAAATACTTTGGAAAAGAAAGGAAACTTAAAACCTCCACCAGCCGTCCGAGATTACTTTTTTCCTACGTTGTTGTTTGTGAAGCAATATTATTTGGTTATTTATTTATGCTAAAAGCTCTTGCTGCTTTTGTGGTGATGGTGGTGGTATGCTGCCCTGCCCCTGCCTCGTTTCGCATAGCTCTCTGAGCATTTGTGCGTGAGTGTGTATATGAGCCAGCAGTGTGGCTATTACATTTTATATTTCGACAGTTATCTTTTATTTGTATTGCTCTTGTTTTTCCCCTTTTCGCTCTCGGTTATCTCTCTCACTTCAACCATCTTCCTTCTTGCTCGCACACACACACGCTAAGTATTTCTCTCGCTCGTTCGCTCTCTTTCCTTTTTGGCCATCCATTGTTCCGGGAGAATGTGTTTCAGCTGCGTTGTGTTTGCGCACCAGCATCATCAGCAACAACGCGCTCGAAAATTTTTGTTTACATTCCCAACAAAACACACACACACACGCGCACACTGTGCCGGGCTTTCGCAACAAGAGGGGGGGGGGGGGGGGGAGGCATACAAAATGTGTTAACGTGCAACACATAAAATTTTGAAATACCAATGAATGGCGTTTTTGTTATGAATTCTATTTCCACCTTGCGCAATAAGGCGCAGAGGGTATACAATTTCTTACGCGCCTTGGTCGCCGTCGCCGTCCCTTCGCTCCTGCCATCCCCATGCTCCTGTCTTTTCGTCGACTAATAAATAGAGTTTTCTAAAGCCGAAGAAGAAATCTGGTTTTGGGGGGTGATTTAACACACGAATCGGTCAGTTGCGCTGCGCTGATGAGTTGCTAAAAGCAGCGCCCAGCAGCTGAATTGTTGTGTTGTGTCCGTGCGTGTTTTTTTTTTTTTTTTTTTTGTCCGTGTATTTGAACAATCGAGGGGTGCGTTTTCAAGGGGTTGTATTCTTGTTACCGTAACGGTACGATAATTTATCTTCTTCCTTCTCCTTCTCCGCTTCCGCTTAAAAAGGACCATGCACCCAGTCAGCTTTCTATTAATATTACTATGTGTGGTGTAAGCGCTGTAAGCGTAAAATACTGTGAGAAAAGAAAAAGAGTGAAACACTTGTTTTAGTTAAGCACCGAGAAAGCCGAGTTTTTGTTACGAGTTATAAATAATAATAAGCATATATACATACACACATTCAAAATGATGGAACTACTGCCGGAACTGACGATGATACCGTCGTTGTCGCCGCCGTTCTTCAATCTGCTGCCCGCCAGCGCACTGGCAGCGAACTTTCATCAAACGTCGCCGAAATCGAACGGTCGCAGTAGCCACGGGTCCACCGACGTGTTGGAGGTTCGTCCTTTCTTTTTGTTTTGTTCGTTTTTTTCGGGGAAGTTCGGGGAAGAACGGAGCCAACAGGGGCCACGTGAAGCAATTTTATAATGGCATTGAAGCAATAGCTCATAAATTAAACATAATCAATGTGAAACACGGAAATAGGAATTCGATTATGAATCAGCAGTTTTATAACATTGGAAAGAAGGGTCCCGGTGCTTTATTTTTTGCGTTATTTCTTTTTTTAAATATTTTAGTGGAATCAATTTATCTGACCCTAGAAACCAATGTCTGTAATAAATTAGCCTTCTATGATTGTACATTTTGCATCATTTTGCGTTTTTTTTTTTTGGGAATAGGGGTGCAATATGGACATGTTATGAATTTTGAGTATTATTATTTTATAATTTATTGCCAAGCACAATTATTTCTTACGTCATTCTATGGTCGTACTGTTTATCGGTGAATTAAACAACCGATCTAGAACTACCAATCGTTCTAAGCGTTTATGAAAAATTGCTAGTAATTGTTTAATAAAATATTTCGATGAGCTTTATTTAAAAAATCATAAAAATTATATCTTATACTCATCTGATACCTATGAGCATGAGCAAGAGCTAATTGCATTTAGCGTTACTAACCAAAATGATTAGTTTTATTATCCAAAAAATAAAAATAGAACGTTAAAAGTCTGAAATTTGTATTATGCGTAATTTGTCAAAATAATCTAGTTTTTTACCTCGGTCTAACCATTTGTACATTTTTGGTTACATTAGCAGCGATCATTCAAGATACATTTTGTTCTAAAATGTTTTGGCCAAATCCTTTAAAAATGTCATACTCGCGGGGTGTACACTGTGTTTACACTTTTTTGCATTACTAATTGAAGCCTATTTTCGAACTGGTAAATAATAATATGTGTTTTTTGCTGAATTTGTCAAAATTTCATTTCTTTTGTCTTGATTTTTGTTTAGTAACGGGGTTATAAAACCTACTTGGCGTCGATACAATACTGCAATGAATACACTTTTAATTTATCTTAATTTTGGAATAATTTTTTAAACAAAGGGTGCCCATTTTGCCCTGCATGTTCCCCCCACCAACTCTACTACCACGCATACTTCGGTGGCCGTGTGAATTATTTAAACCATTTCGAAACTTCAAAACAAAACCAACGTTGCATTACAATAGAAATACAGTGTGCAGCCGTAATTGCTGGGCATGGTGCACTATTTTACTGCGCTTTTTAAATTCTACTTGGACGGGGGGTTCCAACCAGAGGAAACCGATACAATGTTCCGTCCGTCTTCTTCACACGCGACACTTGTAAAAGCTGACGACTATTAACCCTTTCGCTTACCTCTCTCCTTCTCTTTCTCTCTCGCCCTGTTTTGTTTACAGAAAGATGAAAAACTGTGCGATTACTACCGCCGGATGCCGGTGCTGTACGACAAGAGCCACCCGCACTACAAGTTCCAGTCGAAGAAGGAGAAGGCCTGGCGCGAGCTGAGCCGGCTGTGCGAGATGGACGTGGAGCAGTGCAAGAAGCGCATGACCTACTTCCGGTGCCGGTTCACGGTCGAGCGGCGCATCATGAAGAACGGCGTCAACTGCAGCGAGTGGCCCCTGCTCGAGAAGCTCAAGTTTCTCAACAAACACATCAAAATCCGGAGACCGCGTGCCCCGAACGGCGAACCGGACGATACGTAAGTGTGTGGCGGCTTTTCAATGAGGGGGGGAAAATGCGATGGCAATCGCGAAGCAGAGGGAGCAGAGGAGGTTGTACTTTACACACACACACACACACACAGTGGTGTAGGGTGTTTAGGGCCGCACGAGATGGACGCAAGTTGTCATGCACTTTTTATTCTCCGTTCCGCAGGGAAGGAAATGATTTAGATATGTAATGTGCAATTTGCCGCTACATATCATAACATCGCTCGAACAATAGAAGTTATAAGCAAGTGGGTTGGACAAGCGCGCTCTCTTTCATCATGCGATCGATGTAACACAACACATCCACTTACTAGGGTTTAAAGTAGGTTAAAGCAAGGGTTGGACATGTTACGAAGGAAACTACGGGTTTTTATGCTTTTCCTGTACAATTGTTGTTCGTCCGATTGGATCTCCTACGCGCGCGCGCCCCGCACGTCCGTCATATGATTATGGGGGGCCGGTTTATATGCGCTGCCAACGGCTGCTGCCGTTCGTTCGGTTGATTTGTGCTTTGCAATTGTTCAACGGCAGAGATAATTTTTACATCCAAAGTATGCGACGTAACGTATCATTTGCGTCGGTTGCAAAGAGTCTTTCAATGTTAGGGCAAAACGTGCTGGCTCGTGCAGGGAAGGGGGAAATATATTCTAATAAATCTCCCAAACGCGTGTACTGAACGCACTCCCATTACATACGGAAGAGAGGAGGGTATGGTTATAAGTTATTTTAAAATATAATCAAACATAAATCATCGCTAGTGAGTCGAGCAACTTTTCATTCCACACACACACACACACACTCATTCCGCCACCCAAACCATCATCCTTAATGACTTCCAAGTGTTGTATGTGTGTGTGTGTGTGTTTGCCATATCATCTCCTCAACCAACCAACAGGCCAACGCCCATTTTGTGCCAAGCGAACGCTATGTTTAAGAATAAATTTATTTCGTTGAAAAGTAAATTAGAAGCAATAGAGAAGGAGGAGGCACACGATGTGAAGTAGTTGTTGTTGTTTTGTTCCGGCCATGGACAAAGGATGGTGGAGCTGCCGGGGCAGCCCAACGTCGTCGTCGTCGTCGCTCTCGCACGCTGGAAACTGGCCTTACACAAGCGATTCGGTCTAATTTAAACCAATCAAAATGCGAGAAAGAGAGTCACGCGTCCGTCCTCTTGGTTACACAGGAAGAGGGGGGATCTTTCTTGGTAGAACCATTCCTTTTATGATACGTTCAAGCAGAGATTGAAGGGTGAGTGAGCAAAGGGAGAGGAATGTTAAGTCTGGGAATAATTGGGTGAGAAAATGGCCATGCCACGGGAAAGTATGTTTATTTTTGAGTTGGAGTGTTTATTGTCTCGCTGTTCTTTCGGAACGTTGAGCAATTGGTGATAAAAATCGTTTCAGATCGGTTAAGTGTGGTTTTATGATGGTACACAATTTTATTATTGCGTATTTTATCTAGTTAAATCACAAAGTATATCTGAAACAAGTTAGAGTAGTGTTGCGCCTCTGATTCATTGTATCTAGTGGCCAAAGAGTATTTAGCTCTTTCTGTAAAAATTGATAACAAAATAATGCAATACAAAATTCATTTTAACTATTTCGTGATTCAATTCGCTCGCTCGTACCGACAAATCACTCACTCTTGTAGGATTATACTCACTCACTCTCTGTCCTGTCTTTGGGCCGGTCTGGTGGTACCGTCGTCAACTCGTACGACGTAACAACATGCCCGTCATGGGCTCAAGTCTCGAATAGACTGTATCCCCATACGTAGGACTTGACTATCCTGTAGTGGTAACAATAAGTCACTGAAAGCCAAGCTCACTTCATCACTAGTGGGTACTGGCAGGCCTTGTGACCGACAGCGGTTGTTGTGCCAAAGAAGAAGAAGACTCTCTGTCCTGACTAGTGACACTCACTGTTTATGAATTCAACTTACTATACCGACTATTGAATTGCTAGTGAATAAATTGAAAATATTGAATCATAAAACTAGTGTAAATAGCAAAGCGATTCACATATAATCTCTTCGAGCTGAGTTGAATTCACACGCTCGTTTGCAGGATTCAACTCATTCCATCACTCTTACTCAATGTGCTCATCTCTACAAACATCCTTTTACTACTCCTTTGCGATCCAAGTCACTCTCTGGAGCAACTAGAGACTCACTGTTTGCATTCAAACTAATTGACTACTCTCTGGAGTAGTGGTGATGTGCTTTCTGGAGTGAAACCTCGACTCCGATCCGACTCCGGTTATTGCTAGCTCGATCCGATTCTGGAAAAAATCGGAACTACTAGTTTCGACCGGAGTCGGAGTAGTCGTGATTCGGAGTCGGCCGGAATAAGAATCAAACTGGAATCGGAGTAGCCAGGAGTCGTAAGAAGTAAGAGTCATCCGGAGTCGCTCAGTGTCATGTGGCCACATCCTTGCACCGGTTGTTTCCGGCTTCGACATTGTACGACTCCGGCCGACTCCGACTCCCATAGACTCCAGATCAGTGTTGCGAACGGTGACGTTCATCGACATAAAATTGTAAACATTCATTCGATTTGAAGCTTCCCATTCCCATCTCTCTCTGTCATTTGTCATTCCCGTCAAAAAAATGTCATTTGACATGAAGACATTTTCAAGATACATTCATTTGACATTCGCCAACCTGTATGAATCGTGAACTGTGTCGTATTGCAAACGGCCGTAATCATGTCAAACTACAACAGAGCGTGCGGTGCAAAGGCTTTCATTTCACTAGTTTTTGCTATTTCACTAGAATACAGCGACGATACACTTCATAATCCTCCGATCGTATCGATTTGTGTTGTTCAAAAAATGTCAAATGACATTCAGACTACATTGTTTACATTTCATGTCATTGCATCAGCCCTGACGGTAGCGACACGAATGAATTTCGTTTAATGACAGTCGTGTCGTGGAAGCATTGAATGTCATCAGCCAAAAATTATTTTGACCGGCTGTTTACGGTGACTGTCATGAAAAATGTCAACAGTTAACAACACTGCTACAGATAACTCCGGTCGACTCCTTCCTTCTAATGATGAACGGACCTTCCTTCTGGAGTGGAATCAGAGTTGACTCCGGATTTTTCATTTCCCACCACTACTCTGAAGTGACTAGTGATTGATTCACTCTTTTTGGATTCATCTAATTTATTCTCCGAGTCTACTAACAATTCAATCTTTTGCAATTCGACTCCCTGATACAGTGTGAATAAAAACCGGCTGAGGTATTAAAAAAAAAATTAACCATAAGATGCATATAAACACTTCTTTTTGCTACATTGAAAAGTAGTACACTTAGAGAATTTAACCAACTCACTCGCTCATTCTTATTCAATGTGCACATCTCTACTAGGCTTGGGCAATTCGGTTCATTTACATGAACGTGAACGTACTAGTATCTTTCATTTACATTATTAGTGCCGTGAATCTCGATTCATTCGTTCATTTCAGTTTATGAAAATATGGTAAATGGCTTCATTTCACAAGAAGAATTACTTGATTACATCTTGTAAATTATTTGGCAGACAATGACAATCTTTATTTCGACAGATAGGAAGTTCTTTTAGTGAACGATCTGGTCATACGGTTCACGTTCATATTTGTATTGGATGATGTGAACGACCAGGCGTACTAGGATGTTTTTCATTTCGACGGGTAGGACGTTTTTTTCATGACCAACTCAGTACATTTTTATGTATGAAGAATCGACGAACGGAGATTAGATGAACGTAGGTCGTTCGTTATTTAGGACGAATTGAATGAATCGTACAGATCTGGTTCTTGAGGCACAACTCTAATCTCTACTACAAGTATCCTTTTACTACTCCTTTACCTTTGGGATCCAAGTCACTCTCTGGAGCGCCTAGAAACTCACTTTTTTGGATTCAAATCACTCACTCTCTGGAGTAGTGGTGATGTGCTCTCAGGGGCGTACCCACGACTCCCATCCGACGCCGGTTATTGTTAGTTCGTTTCCGACTTTGGTAAAATCGGAACCAATAGTTCCGCCCGGTGTCGGTGTCATCCAGCGTCGAAGTTGTTCGTAGTCAGAGTCGACCGGATCCGAATTCTGCCGGCATCAGAGTCAAGCTCAAGTCGGAGTCGCCAGGAGTCTGAATCGTCCGAAGTAGGAGTCGTCCGGAGTCGTTCAATGTCACTAGCAACGACAGCATCCTTGCGCCGGTATTTTCCGGCCCCTACACTGACAGCCCCAGTCTACTCCGACTGGTAATGCGAATATTGCTGGTCGGTCCTACCTTCTGGAGTCGGATCAGAGTTTACTCCGGATTTTTGCTAGCTTTTCCTATTACTACTCTGAAGCGTCTAGTGAGTGATTCACTTTTTTTGGATTCATCTAACTCATTCTCTGAGGCTACTAACAACTCAATCCTTTGAAATTCGATTCCCTGATACAGTGTGAATAAAAACCGGCTAGCTATTGAGGTATTGAAAAAATTAACCAGAAGATGCATATAAACACATCTTTTTGTTATATTGACAAGTAGTACACTTGGAGAATTTACCCAACTCACTCGTTCACTCTTATTCCATGGGCCCATCTCTATTATGCAGTAAACTGTTTATCTTTAGTTAAGTCGTAATTAGTTATTAGTGCCCAGAGTTGCCAAAGAAACTTCACAATAAAAACACATTAAATTAATCTTCGCTTTTTCCTCTTCACTTCCCCACCTACCCACAGTGACGATGAAACGAACCCGATGAACATTCTGCGGAAGCGGCAGCGCGAACAGCAGGAGGACGCCAAGGACGATCTGCACGCGTACCTCGACCTGCAGCAGATGGCCGTGGCGGCCCAGAACTCGCACGCCCAGCTCCAGTACCAGCAGCACCTGAAGCTGCAGGGGCACGGTCCGTTCGGGGGCCCGCCAGGGGCCGGCTTCCCGTCCGCGCACGATCCGATGGGACTGCATCATCTGCAGCCGCCGCATCCGCACCAGCGCGACCATCAGCTGCCACCGCCGCACGGCGCCAGTCAGCCGGGCGGCGGCGGCGGCGGTGGTGCCGTCGGCCAACCGGGCGGTCCGGCCGGCCAGCAGCACGGATCGCACCCCGGCGCCGGAGCCCACCACCATCACCATCCGTTCGGGCGGAGCGGCATGCCGACCGGTGGCCACCATCCGCACCATCACCCGCACGGACCGGGCGGCAGCGGTGCGGCGGGCAGTGCAGCAGTAGCGGCAGCCGCCCTCCAGCAGCAGCAGCAGCAGCACGGTGCCGGCGGTGGTGCCGGGGGCGGCGCTGCCGGCCATCCCCATGCCCACCACCACCAGCAGCCGACGCCCGTCGAGTCGCCCATACCGGCCGCCATGTCGAACGTGGAGGTGTCGTACGGGCTGCCGAAGCGGTCCCGCGTCGGCTACGACGGGGACGAGGCGTCCCTGTCCAACTTTAACCTCAACCGCACCGTCAAGTACCAGAACAACCTGGAGCATCAGGCCCACCTGGACGAGCACGGCGCGTACGGGCTGTACGTCGGCGAGGTGCTGCGCAAGCTGCCGGAACGAATATCCTCGCTCACCTCGCTCAAGATCATGCAGCTGCTGTACGAGGCGCAGGTGCAGTCGTTCGATGCGGCCCCGTCCAGCGCCGCCGCCACACCGAAACCGTCCTCCCAGTCGAAGGGGGCGGGCGGTGGTGCCGTCGGCGAACCAAGCAATGGGCCGGCGGGCGGTGGCGGCGCGGCCCCCGCCTCCTCCTCATCCATCGGCAGTCTGCTGGCGAACGGGGGCGGTGCTACCAGCGTCGCCTCGTCCGAGGGTGGCCGCCAGTCGACCGAGAGCGCGGAATCGATGAGCAACAACAAGGACTAGGTCCTGGCCCTCCCGTCCACTGCCGTCTGTCCACCGCCACCTCCTCCTACCCCGTCCTCGGCGTCGCTGGTACACTGGTGGTAGGGAACGGCGCGGCGGTGTGTTGTGTCATTAGGAAGCGAGAGGAGAGAGAGAGAGAGCGAGAGAGAGTTCGTCGCCCGCGCAACTATCATTTCATTGTTTTAGTACTCATCACACACAAACACTCTAACACATCCATTCTATCATCAAGCTCTGGCGGCTGGCGCGGGGCTCAGTCGAGATCATCCAGTTCCTTCAACTCTCCAAGGAAGGGACGATGTGCATACATAACAGTGTTTGTCCTCATCTGTGTCAGCATCTCAACCACCATACCCGTCATCCATCCAGCTTCCCTTCTAATCCCCTTTTTCACCCATCGCTCCCATCTGTTGTAATGATAATGTAGCTAAAGTTATTGATAGAAAGTATTTAGTTTCGTTTTGTGTAGTTTTAAATGTATTTTCTAAAGTATAAAAAAGTTTATATATTTTAACGTGGGTACGTGCGTACGTACAACGGGTACCGCCACACACCCGAAGTCGATCTGCTGCGCGCCACCCCGACGGGACCCTGCCGCGGTTTGCGCACTCTGACACTAAGCCATCTTACATCCAGTCACATTGTGTAAAATGTCCCGTTTTTGGTCGACAAACTCTACTATTCTAGCCTTGTTTTTTTTCGGCTTTTACCAAGATAGACACGAAGCGCAAGAAAAAACGCATCAAAAACAAGCTGAATGTTTTGTTTCGCTAGCGCTCGCTAGATGGCGCGTCCGTCGCCACAGCGAAAGAGAGAGCAAAAGCGTGCGCGCTCGCATTTTTCAATGGCGGGAAACTAGGTTTCGTGTTTTGTTGTTCTTCTCGCCCTTTCTGTTTGCCCCTTTCTTTTTGGCAGGAAAGTTCGCCAGAAAAGCAAACCTGCGTTTTTAGCGTGTGTAGCAATGGTGAGACGATCAAAGGTTAATCCCCTCTAAGCGCTCGAAGCGCTTCATTTTGCAAGAAGTACATTTACATATATATTTCTCAAGGAAAAGATGAAACGATTATTGAATTTTAAAATGCTTCTCATCAATGCTGCTGCTGCTGCTGCTGATTCCCCTTTGCGGGTTCGGCAGCAGAGAAGGAAGTAGGAAGAAGAAGAAGACGTATGAATTTCCTCCCATTTCGAAATGCTATGCCTCGGAAACGGTCGTGTGTGTATTAATATCGGTGTAAAGCCCCCGCGCGCGCGGTTCTCTCCTTAGCGCACTTAGCCGTGTTGGTCAATTGGTCGACGTCCAACTCTTATTTGTGCTAATTAGAATCTTCGAGGGTTCCGATACGGCCGCCCACAACCACACCCTCTAGGGGGAGATGGGTGTCTGGGGGCGAGTGTATGTGTGTGTGTGTCCCACGCACACGCCTCCGCTAATGGCCGAGAGATATACATATATAAGTATGAACATATTAAAAACAAAAGAAAAACCAATCAATACCTTCTGTCTGTCCTCTAGGTTTAGCCGATGTGTATGTTGAGAGAGAAAGAGAGAGAGAGAGAGAGCAAAACTTTAAGCATTATAATACAACTCCCCCCCTGAGAAAGGGGGCCGAAATTAGAAAGCAGCAAGCGGTGGGAGAGGTAGAGGAGCAGAAGTTTAGAATGAAACAGAAGAGGAGAAAGCTCATCCTCTCTGGTATGTTAGCCATGTAGCCGTGGAGTAATAGTAGCAGGGAAAGAGAATTAAAGGCGGAATCACACCGAGGAAGAGGAAAGGTGCGTGTGTGTGTGTGTGTACCAGACACACACCCTTGTTCGTGGGGTGTAGGAACGGAATTGCAGTGTGTACGCTTTTCCGAAAGGAAATAGGCAAGGCAGAATAGCAGAAACAAAGAAAACTAAACAGCAAAACAGTAAAATACAATAAATGTTTCAAAACATCATAATGAAAAAAAGGATTTATCACTATTTTTTACCCATTTCTATGTATAATATCACGAAGCAAGTGCTTCATCATTAGGATGCGGGGGATATTTAATGTCCAAGCTTTTTCAATTACTTAATATGAAAAAATCAGTTTTGTTTTATTTTAATTTTGCTTTGTACTTGTTCTTTCCGTGTTTCTTTTATGTGTGAAGTCAATACCGGACATTCTGTGTATTTGAAACTAAAACAATTCAATTGTTTCTTTACAATACGAACTGTTTTTATGGCCCACACTTCTATTGTATGAGTTAAACTTAGCTTTCATAAATTTAGTTATCATTATACGAAACCTATTTTACAATAGATGGTGCGGTTTGGCGCAGACTGCTCACTTTGCTTTAAACGTAGAAGGAAAGAATCCGACACGACGGGAAATACAGCGTGTGATCGTTTGGTTTGAAATCTGTTTATTGCAGGTAAACATCGTTATTCTATTCTATTATCTTACTTTTCAATCTGCGTGTGATCGTTGGTGGTAATTTTTCCCTTATCTTTTCCTGTGTTGCTCGTCTCTTTTCAGAATCAGAATCATTCATAGCCGTGATCTTCCTAGTGTAATAATCGGCGACATGTTTATCGCTATATCTTTACCATTCCTGCGCTCTCTCTCTCTCTCTTTTGTTTACCCTTCGTTGGGTCCTTTCAACATCATCCACTGTATACACACACTCGTCTCGGTGTCGTATCCGCCTAAACGCTTACGTTGTTATCGCTTGGGTCCTTTTTCCGGGTTGGTTTTCATCATGATTTGAAAGTGATTTGCTGTCCTATGTTAAGGCGCTTAAGGCATTTCTTTTATTATTTATTTATTTAGGCGTAAAAATGGACCTTTCAGAAGGATGCTATTTTATTGCACCACGATCATCGTACGTCTCGGCGGACGATCATGAACGTTTGGGCCTGTCGTTGTTGCGTGTCTCGGAATTGCCCGGATGGATTTGTTTTCAGATTGTTGCATTATCGATTGAAAAGGTCGTCCTAAGGGTAAAGCTTGCTATGCTATAAAACGAAACTTGAGAAAAAAGGTTCATGTGGTCGGAGCGGAATTATCTCATTTTGAATTCAAAAATATCCGTTAAACTAACTTTCTTTAATTGTCGGGTTCTCAACAATTTTAAATCAAATGAAATCCAATCAACCTGTCCGGAGTTTAATGATGGAATTAAACAAAAATGCCACAAAATACTAAAACCAATAATGAACTGTATATACCCATTTCACAAATTTAAATAACTGCTTTAAAAATTAACTTTAAGTAATAACAAAAGCGTAAAAACGGGGTTCATTCTAATGGGACCACTGGAAATTAGAACAATCCCTGCCAAATATATCAAAATGGCCCTATAAGTAAAGGAAAAAAACTCCAAATACTAAGTGGAGACTGCTCGGTCAGATCTGTCTTCTCTACGATCGCTTTACGACCTGCCCAGGACGTAGGATTCGTTGCGCTGCTGCTGATACGACTGTTGCTGCTGCTGATGCGCGAGAGCGACGGTCAGAAACTGATACAGCTGATCCAGTATGCGCTCGTCGCGTCCATCTCGAAGCCCGGCGGCCGGCGTTGATGCCGAGCCTCCCGCCCCAATCCGATCCACGTCCTGGTGTGCCCGTACGAGCGGTAGCTTCACCTTGTCCACCAAACCCACCACAGCGTTCACCAGACACACGAGAAAGGACATCGCACCGAGCATCAGTACGGGATGCAGCAGAACGTACAGTTGCAATCCAAGCAAACCGTGCTGCTGTTGAGCGTGGTGATTGTGGTATGGCGGATACAGCGCGACCGTATCTAAAATCCCCGCCAGCACGTTGCCATGGTGTTGTTGCTGCTGCTGCTGGTAATGATGGTGGTGGCCGTGTGGATTCCAGTTGGCGCTGCTGCTCCCGTGATTGCTGTTGTAGTACGGCTGCTGTTGTGATGGTGGTGGCCAGTGTGACGCGTCGTCCTCGCCGCCATGATGGTGCCACTCGCCGTAGCTGTCGTAGTGTCGTGCCGGTACCGTCGCCAGGAAGGATCGGTTGGGATCGTCGCCTCCCGACGTCGTCGTCGTCGTCATTGCTGGTGTGTAACGTGTCCGACGTGGTGGTGGTATATCATTTGTCGAACGCTTACGGGCAGGCAATAACGGGCTGGTTACAAACGCTGATGTTGTGCCGTGCTCTTGCCGCTTTTGATCGATGGAGGCGGATGGTGATGGTTGTTGTTGTTGTTGTTGAACAAACAGACGATTATTGTAATCGGAATGAGCCACCATTAGATACGGGGAAGGCTGGGATGATGGAGCAAGAGGAGTAGGACGTACGTGGTCGGAGATGGAAGGTTCTGTATTCACAAGTGGTGCCGATTCGGGAAAGCGTTGCTCGCTGGACAGTCCATGGACGGCTTCCGTTGCCAAATCGCCAAATACAACACCCGAGAAAAGCCCCAACACTAAGAAGAGCGCCAAAGGGCGATCGTCTGCACCCACAATGAAACACATTTTCACCAGCTGCGTGTGCGAGACACCTCGAACCAAGCACTACTAATCCTGCAAGCTGTACAGCACGACGATTTATAACGATCCCCACAATCTTCTTCGGAGCTATTGTCGCCAAGTTGCTCCATGGGACCGTCACGGGTCAGTTATGGCGCATTCGCACGAAAGAATAGATGCAGCCTTAGAAAAGGCATGCCCTCCTGTTGACAGGTGCATCTCATAACAACGACAACGGTTGCACACGGCCTACTAAGCCCAGACGACGAGATGTCTAGGGAGAGTACTGATCTGGAGTTGTAAAATGAGAGTGAATTTGTTGAACACACCTTCATTGTTTGCTTAAAGGGCGAAAGGCAATCGTTTTGATATGTAGGCCTCAAATAGGATCAACGAAGATAAAAAAGGGTAAGTAAATGGGGTTAACTGAGGAATAGAGTCTCTTCATCGTGGTCTCTTCTTCGCGGTTGAGTGGAAGCCACATATGTACTCGAATATTTAAAAAAAAAGAAGAAGTTAGTCGTCATACAAGAACAACGTAAAGCAAAAATTGAAAATGTTAGACCCCCTCCTCCCCTAGTATAACAAAATGTAACGTTGAAGGAAACCTAACACAAGTGTGAGAATCCTTTCTCTCACTCCTTCTGCTGCCTTTGAGGGCGGCTGAGATCAATCGAAACGCTACTAGCGTAGACTAAATTTCAAAGAATCATACCAGGAAATCATCCAAATCAGGAGGTAGCTCTATCGATCTTTCTAATCGATCGATTTGTCTCGCTCTCACTAGTGTGAGAATATTTGTAGATTTCTCTCTCTGTTACTAGGCGCTTATCACATGCGCTTATCATACGAGAGGAAGGATGACGAGCGGAGTGTGTATCCTTTCTTTCACTCATTCCGCCTTTGAGGGAGGCTGCGACCAATCGAAACGCTACTAGCGTGGACCAAATTTCATAGCATCGTAAGTCGTCATCCATCAATTACGTAACGCAAAAATTGCACAATTTGCGACCTCCATCCCCAATAGTGTAAAAAAGTAGCGAAATCCGTTTTAGGCTAGTCTAACCGCGAAGGATGTTAAGTAAAGAAGAAGAATCATCGTTTACATATTACTCACTTGGTAATCGATTAAAAAAAAATACATTACTTTGGAAATGCTTAACTTCCCCCTCTCCTCCATGTATCTTCCACCCCTACAAGCGCTACATAATTGATGGATGACGCCTTAGCAGCTTTTCAAAAAACAGGAAAGCAAATGAGAGTGTTTGCAATGAATAAAGTCAAGAAAAAAGGTTTGCCACAAAAAAGCGATCCTGTTTCCGCCCGGGTTCGAACCGGGGACCTTCTGCGTGTGAAGCAGACGTGATAACCGCTACACTACGGAAACGCTTGACGAAAGCCGCGCTAAGTGCGCTTTTGAATCGATGCTCGCTTCGTCTCTTTCTCTCGCCAACTAGTCCATTCTTTTACTTTCTTTCTCTCTTTCTCTCCGCTTTTTCTGTATCGGAAAATCCCATTTTCTTCCTATGCCATCAAATTGCATAAAAAATCCAAACCACCGTTCCAATTACAGACACAAAAGTCGTTATTATTTATTCCACCTCTACTCACTACCCTCCTCTCCTCCCCCCCCCCTTCCACTCCTCATTGCGCCACCTGCTCCGCCCCGGCCAAACCGAGCAGCGCTAACGTTTGCTCCTTATACTTGGCTATATTATACTCGTTCTCGCCCTCGTTGAACAGCCTCGATACCGCCTCCCCGTACGCTTCCGGCACCTGCTGCCAACCGCTGTCTCCTTCCTTTCGGCCCCAGTTAAGCGTCGCTTCCGCGTTCCGTTTGCTGCGGCTCTGCTCGTAGTCGAAAAACTCCATGTCCGCCTCGCACTTGGTCGCCTCCCACGGTTCCACCGTGTTCGACTCGTGGTACAGCGCGGTCAGCAGATAGATCGCGTAATCGTAGTTCTGCTTCTTGAGCGGGCACCGGTCCGTCACGATCGTGAGCAGATCCGTGTCCGGGTCGTACCGTTCGCCCACCAGCCGCAGCAGCTTGTCGCGCGCGTGCCGATCGAGCTGCAGCGCGCCCAGCTCCACCTGCACCGTGACGATGCGCGACAGCGGATTGCGTATCGTGGGCAGCGCGTGGCAGTAGTCGGACGTGACGCACGTCACCGGATAGTGGGCCCGCATCTTTTCCTCCGTCTCCAGCCCCTTCGGCCAGGGAGTGCAGAACTGTTTCAGCGCTTCGCACTGCCGCTTGATGACCGGGGGCGTTAAATGCAAAAAGTTCGGTATCTTCATCAGCTCCGCGTTGGCAAACTTGCCGGGTGACATTTGGTTGCGCTTCGTCACGTACCCCTGCCGGATCGGGAGCGGCACGGCGGACGGGTTGAACGTGCGCGGCCCGGGCCACACCGCACCCCAGTCCTGGTCCGTGGCCATCTGCTGTGAGCTGTGGTGAGTGAAAAGGAGCAAAAAAGAAACAGGTCAATTAACGACTGTCGTAAGGGGACAGTGAAGAGAAGGCCATACCGAGGCGGTGGAACCTCCGGACGGGTCGCTTTCCGGCGAGCTAGCCGCTGTGACTTTGTTTGCTTCAAGTTCAGCACACGGAACTCTAAAAAGGTACAAAAGAAAGCAATGTTATAGGTAAAGAGGGCTACATTTCACTCCTATTTCAGGTACAAACCTTCTTCTTCGAGACCGCCCGAGCGAGCGCCGTCCTCCTGCAACCGGGTCGACTGCAATCGAATGCCGACCGTCTGTACCGAACGGCTCCACAGCAGCGGCCAGGGACCGCAGGCACGTGCAAGCAAAGCCATCTCAAAACCTCGTTCTGTACCTGTGTTCTGTGTATTATTTGCTTCCGCCCAGGCCCAGCCTCCAAACACGCTTAAGTAATAATTTCAGCACCGGTTTTGCCGGACGCCGAGCGGGTGGTGGGTTTTGTTGTTGATTCGATTACCTCATGAGCGAGCTGCGCTGTTTTTCGGTTTGACAGCTGACTGACTGAAGTGCGGTCAGGTGCCGAACTGAACGAATGGTCAAACTTAACGAAAGCAAATCTGCAGTCGGGCATTCAAAAATGTCGTTACATTTGAAAGTAGAGAGTGGGATTATCGTGACTATCTTCTTAAATCTTATCCACGTGAAAGCAATTAAAAATTATCCTTTTCATATCTTTTTTTTCTTTTACCTGACAACGATGAGATCGATTGTTACCACGTCCGAGTACACCGGCATGTTGCTTAGAGGTGGCAACAAATACTATTCCAATTTGTTTATTTAATAATTTTATCGTAACCGTGACCATTAAATCACAATTTCAATACGGATATGAATTCATTACCATAACTCAATCATTCATGCATGTGTTTGATTTAACAAATAGATAAGATGGAAGACAAATACTATAACATACGACAAAACAAGATACGCATGGCATGCTTCGGTTAAATTTTACTCAAATAGATTATATTTTCTTTTCCTATTTCATATAAGCCGCCGCTCTCTGCTTTCCATCCTCTGTCTGTGCGCTACAGTGCGTAAAACTATTTCCATCATACAAGATCGTTTTTCTAGTTATGAGATTGCAACTTAAAAATATAATGCTACGACCTGTTCTCTCATTTTTTTATCTTTCTGTAATTTTATATGCATACAATACAACAACAACAAAAAACCTGTCGAGTTTTTTTAAAACGTTCAACGTCCACCCGATGTACACTACACGCACGCACGCACAGCACAGTACAGCACAGTTTGATTGTATTATTCGCTTTATCTAATAGTCCATACAAAATATATAACAATCACCGCGCACCATGCGTAGTGCAATGTGCAAAAAGCAGTAGTAGTGGTAGTAAAGCCATTAAGCTGTAAGCTAATGTAAGCTATAAATAAAATAAATCATTCACTTGGTCTGCTTTTTCCGGTCATTCAGCCGCCGCCGCTGCTGCTGCTGCTATTCTGCCATTGATTCTTCACTTCTATTTCTTCACAATACCCATCAGCCGATTGTGACGATTTCGGTCACTGTCGCTGTCGAAGTTATTGTTCGCTGCACGTGGTTTGGGCAGTACGGCAGAGGTACCACCACTAGTTGACGCTTGCCCGTCCTTTGCCTTCATCATCCGGTACCGATTGATGACCGAGCTGGCGGAAGAATTTGCTGCAAAAGGTTCCACGGAACGGAGAAGAAGGTTTCGTTAGCTTCGAGCGCACAAGACAAAACAATAGGAGGGGCGTGCGGGGGCAAAGCATTTCAATCGCTTCAGCCACCATACTAACTTCGGCTGGTCGATCGGTTAACGGTGCGAGGACTTTTCCCTATCCGCTTGGGGCTCTTTTTCCTGTTTTCCTTGCTAACCGAGAGGGTCATTTTGCCTCCCTTCATCGAAGCACGGCGCAGCACTGCAAAAATACGGATGGAAGATATTTCAGTAAAACAAACGCAAAGCAAACGCTGCAAACGAAACCCATAATTACCTTTATCCAACACCTGCGGGTCAACGTTCGATTCCACAAGCACGTTGGAAAACAGCGACTCCGTTTCCGAGTCCTTGTTGCTGCAGATATCAAACGTCGAGTTGGCGATACTGCCGATGCCGCTCGAATCGTCCGACACGTTCAGCTTGTTCTTGTCCGCAATGTCGCCCGACGGTGACTGTGGTACCTTCTTCTTCGACAAGGAGTCCATCATCGCTTGGCTCACGACCAACCGTGGTACCTTCAGGCGATGGGAAACGGTTGCCGTCGTCGTCGTCGCCGTCGTCTTGCCCGTCACTTTTGCCTGCTTCGTCGGTGTTCGGCGGGAGATGGGTGGCCGCGACAAAATGCCACCCCCGGCCAAGCTGGTGGTCTTGAACGACATCGTTCGGCTAACCATTTTGGGCTTTTTGAAAATGTTGCGTTCGGTGGCAGTGTCCTCGTTTGCGCTATCGCCCTGCAGCGAACACGTTTCCGGTTCCGATTCGCTGCCATCGTTCAGCTTCGACCGTTTCATAGCACCACCAGCTGCTCCACCGACGACAGAGCGCATCGTCGAGCCATCCTCATCCTCACCGTCGGGCGGGAAGTCTACCGCATCCTCGGAACAGTCGGACAGGTTGGCGATGTCGTCCAGGCTGTTGCTGCTGAGATCGATGTCGTTCCGGTCCTGCTGCTGGCAGTCGTCGTCGAAGAAGGTGACGCCCCGCTGCCGCTGGTTTAGCTTCACCAGCCGCTTCAGCTTGTCGTACGTCACATTGTCCAGCCGGTCCATGCTACGGAGCAGCAGATAGTTCTGCTGTATGATGTCGCCGCTGAGCACCATTATGTTGTGCCACAGCTTGTTCTCCTGTGCGTAGGTAAACGACATCTGCAGCACGTGTTCCTTGTAGAGCGTCGCTTGCAGCGCCTCGATTTCCGCATCCTTGCCCGTTAGAATGCCCTTCAGCACCGCGGCCAGCTCGCTTTGCGCAATCTCCTTCCGGAGTGCGTTGCGACTGCGCAGCGACTGGCGGAACCGTTCCTGCCAGCGGGTTTTGTCTGCCTGCTGGTTGGCGACCTGCTTGCCGCACCGGTCGACGGACGCTTCCATCTTTGCAATGTCCTGGAAAGGAAATGATAGAAAAGAAAAGGTCCAGCAACGGTTAAATTTGAACGAACATTTTGAATCTGACAGTTGGTCCCACGAACAAACACAAAACAAACAAAAAACACCACAAAGAAGTTTGACGTTTCCCAGCAAACGCACGGCGCATCGCAATTTCGTTCGCAATCATAACAAAAGCAAAGTTGGAAAGGAAACAATTTAAACATTCGACGTGAAACATGTTACGAATAACAGCACTGCTGCGAGCGGCCAGCTTTACAGCGCTAGAATTAAACGGTAGCACCATCGTTCGTGCCTTCACAAAGCGTTCCATCTGCACAGCACTGCGCCCCGTTCGATGTGAACCACCGGCAGCGCCAGTCGCCAGTCTTACCGCAGCAAAACTCCAGCCACCGCCGACGGTACGACACTACGCCAAGGGCAAGGACAAAAAGAAAGACAAAAAGGGTGCAGCCGCCAAAGTACAGATCAACGAGGAGCAGCTCGGCGGCCTGATCGATCTGGACGGGCTGCGAACGCAGATGGAAAAGAGCCTCGCCGCCATGAAGGACGATTACGTGAAAAATCTCTCGCTCCGGTCCACCACCGGGTCGATTGAAACGCTGCGCATCACGTACGAGGGTAAAGACTATCAGCTACAGGAGCTTGGGCAGGTGGTGCGCAAAAATCCCAAAACGCTCGTCGTCAATTTGGTGGCCTTCCCGCAAACCATCCCGGTGGTGCTGCAAGCCATACAGCGCAGCGGTATGAACCTGAACCCGCAGCAGGACGGCACGACGCTGTTCATTCCCGTGCCGAAGGTGACGCGGGAACATCGCGAAGGGTTGGCGAAGAACGCCAAGGTGCTGTTCATCAAGTGCCGCGATCGCATCAAGGACGCTCAGAACCAATCCATCAAGAAGCTAAAGAAGCAGTCCAACGTCTCCGAGGACGAAGCATTTCAGGCGCAGGCACAAATCACCGCCATTGCGGACGGGTTTGTCAAGGAGGCAGAAAAGCTGATGGAGCTCAAGCAGGCGGAACTGCTGGGCGATAAGTAATGCAAGCGAGAGTAGAAATTGTCGTCCCGCCTTCCCTCCCCTACTGCCAAGTCGAATAAAGCGAATGATAGTGAGTTGATTAAAGCTAAGCACAGTCTCTTACCTCATTCAGATGGCTTCCGTCGAGCGTCACGATGCGCGCAATCGTTTCCGCCTGTTCCTTCAGCTTGACGCGCATGTTCAGCAGCTTCTCCTTGCTCTTCAGCGCGATCAGGTGCTGCAGCGCCTGGCGCATGCTGGCGTAGCAGCTGTCGATGCGCGACACCCAGGTGTTGAGCAACGTTGCGTTAAGCGCCAGCGATGGGCCTGGGGCCGCCGCCGCCGCCTCCTGCTCCTTCTTGCGCAGCTGCTCCTCCAGGTCGGCCACCTTCGCCTTCAGCCGCTCGAGCTCCTCCGCCTGCTCGTTCACCTTCTTCACCAGGAACTCCTTCGGCACGTTCGACGGGACAATGTTCTGCCGGACGGTGGTGCGGATCTTCTTCGCTCGCGACGCGTACTTCAGCGTGTTGTACGTATCGTCGTACGTCAGCGACGATGGCGAGATGTTAGCGATCATCACCGTCTGGCAGTTGCCCCCGAGGCTGTCCTTCAGGATGCGCGTCAGGTTCGAGTCGCGGTACGGGATGTGCTTCAACCCGTCCGCCAGCTTGTTAATGCAGTTGCCGAGCGCGAGCAGCGATTTGTTAATGTTCGCACCCTCCTTGAACCGGATCCCGACACCCTTGGTGCTGGCGGCACGCTCGCTGCCCGCCAGATCGATCATCGACAGCTTCACCGCGCGCTTCTGGCCCGTCTTCTTCTCCACCATGCGGATGTGCACCTGGAAGATCGCATGGCTGCGGCTGCTTTCCGCGTTCGCGTCCGTCGGATGCTGCGTTCGGTTGCGGTTGCCCAGCGCCAACAGCTCCAGCAGCTCCGTAGCGTTGTGTATCTGCTTCAGCACCAGCCCGCTCACCACCACGCCGTGCGAATCTTCGCGCAGCTTCAGCGGGCCGGATTTGGTGAGCAGATTCATTACCAGCTCGTTGTACACCTCCAGGTACGAGATGCCGATGTCGAACTTGCGCACCTCGCTGAGCGATTCGATCTGGCGGAACAGCTCCTTCACGGTGAGGAAGGTGATGCCGGGGCAGGTTTCGTTCCCCAGCATGGTGTGCGTTTTGCCTGCCCCGGTCGCACCGTACACAAAGACCGAGCAGTTGTACCCGTTCATCACCGACTGCACGAGCGGTTTCATGCACACCTCGAAGATGTCGTTGTTGGTGGCCGTATTGTCGAACACGTCGTCGTACTCCATGGTTAGCTTCTTCTTCACGCGCTTCGTTATGTCCCGGTGCGTGAGCTTTACGCCGTGGAAGAAGAATTCGTCCTCGTCCTCGTCCGGATCGAACATTAGCGTCGACTTGTCGAGAACCTGCAAGAAAAGCAATTGCCTGGGTGTTAGCACAAAGCACAACTTTTTCCCCACTGTTGGGCGGGTGGAAGACACTACACCCCACACCCTTACGCCGTTCACGCACCTTTATGATGTTTCGCGGATTGCCCTCCAGTTCCCGCTCGTTGAACGGGCGAACACGCACCGCGACACGGATTTTCCGCGAATCGGTAGACATTTTGTTGGATGTTTACTGTGTCGCTCGGCTTTCCCGGCAAACGGACAATCCAATCAACACACACGCACACCACCTCTTTGCAGGCGTTGGCTTTGTCTAGCACACACACGCACACAGCACACCTCCTTCTAATATCCTTCTATTTCCGCCGCTCTCCACAAACTATGTGTGCTTGGATGGACGCACTTGTTATTTAACCTCGATGGATAGTTTACACCTGGCCCGTAAATTTGTTCCTCGCGCTGTTTACAGAACGATCGCTGCAGATCGCATCTTTTCCCAGGCTACTGGCGTCATTTCGAAAGCCGATACAAATGTCCGTTGACAGTTTGTATGCCAACGACCAACTGCTCGAACGGTGGGTGCACATATTGGCCGGCAATTGCCCCCGAACGCCCACTGTGACAGCTTGTTCGAGCAGCGCACTGCTCGAAAGTTGATGACAGTAGAGGGTAGAAACCCAAGGTTTATAGTGTGAAAAGCGAACGCGCATTTGTTGACCGGCACAGTGAACAGGATAGGAACAAAAACAACAAGCTACGAGCGGGCTGTGTGCGTGTTTTTTAAATACTCTCTACTTTAAACGCGCGTTTCGTGATGAAGATTGCGATCGAAGGATGTGCGCACGGTGAGCTGGAGAAAATATACGACCTGATCGGCTCGATACAGGAGGAGCAAAACATTACGGTCGATCTGCTGATATGCTGCGGAGATTTCCAATCCACGCGCAACCTGCAGGATCTGCAGTGTATGGCCATCCCGCAGAAGCATTTGGATATGTGTAGCTTCTACAAGTAGGTAGAGTATGGGGGTAGCTCGAACCCGAAATCTGGATGTTGTCAGCTTACCCCTCGTACGATTTCTTGCCCCTCCCCCTTTTCGGCAGGTACTACAGTGGGGTGAAGAAGGCACCCATCCTAACGCTGTTCATCGGAGGCAACCACGAAGCGTCCAACTATCTGCAGGAGCTACCCTACGGTGGCTGGGTAGCGCCCAACATTTACTACCTCGGCTATGCCGGCGTGGTCGACTGCAACGGCATCCGGATCGGGGGCATTTCAGGCATCTACAAGGGGCACGACTTTCTGAAGGGCCGGTTCGAGTTTCCTCCGTACGACGAGGGCAGCAAGCGCAGCGTTTACCACCAGCGCCAGATTGATGTGTTTCGGTTGAAGCAACTTTCGCCCGGTGTAGACATAATGCTGTCGCACGACTGGCCGCGTGGCATTACGCGGCACGGCAACGAGACGCAGCTCCTGCGCTTCAAGCCCGCCTTCCGCGAGGACATCGAGAGCAACCGGTTGGGCAGCATGCCGTGCGAAGAGTTGCTCCGGAAGCTCCAACCACCGTACTGGTTCGCGGCACATTTGCACTGTAAATTTGCGGCCCTCGTGGAACACCCCGGGGAGCGGTGTACAAAATTCCTAGCGCTCGATAAGTGCTTGCCGAAGCGGCGATTTCTGCAAATCCTAGACATTCCGACCGTGGAAGATGAGGACGGTGGCGAGGCAAAACCCGTACAGTTGAAGTACGATCTCGAATGGTTAACGGTACTGAACCTTACCAATCATCTGATCAGCATCCGCACCACCAATGGGTACATGCCGGGTGAAGGCGGTGGTGGTGAACGATTCAACTTTACGCCATCGGAGGAAGAGAAAGCGAAGGTGCTGGAACGGTTCGGCAACGATCTGACCATACCGGACAATTTCGTACGAATAGCCGAACCGTATCAACCGAATCAGGATGGTACGGTCGATATGCGGTCGATAGAGCAGCCGCAAGCATATTTAAACCCGCAGACGACGGCCCTTTGCGATAAGCTTAATATTGACGATCCGCTGCGGCTCGCGATGCTGATGACGGGCCACAAGCTCAACACGTCCACGTACGTCGATCGGCAGTGTGATAAGGAGGAGGAGGTACCGATCAAAGCAGCGGCGCGAGTCCCGAATGCCGACCAGCTCGAGCTTGGCGATGAGGACGATGATGACGAAGCAGCTGTGGAGATGGAAAAAGGAATAGAACCATTAGAAAGCTCGCCAGACAAACCGCAAACACCGGTACAACCGAAATTATCGCTGTCCTCCCTATTACCTGAACCGAAATGGCGACAGGATGCGCACGATTCGGATCTGTCGACCACGCTGAATGATTCCACGCCGAACTGCAGCTTACTAAGCTTGCCAACGCCGCAGAAAACCGGGGACAATGATACGTCCATCCTGTCCGAGTCGGCACTAGCGGTGAACGATTTGAATTTGTCCAGCCCGGTACAGCAGCAGGAGCAGCAGCAGGACAATCCGCCCGTGAAGAAGTTTAAGCGAAGAAATGAAACCATCTACGCAAAGGACGATAGTGACTGAGGCGGAAGGAAGAAAAAACGATAGATTAAATAAATGGAAAACAATCTGAACTTGTACAGAGAAATAACTAATGACTTTTAAATAAAAAAAATTAAAATGAAGGACTTTAGGTAAAGAAAACCGGTGGCGCTGTCCGTTGAATCTCGAGTTCCAGAACTGATATGATTCTGCTGTCCAGTTCTAGGATCAATATGGAATCGGCATTAGCCCCACTTTCGCTATAAGGATCATTCCTAAAATAAGGATTCGGCATTAGTATATCAATTGGAATGACTTTGTGAGCCGTTTCTTGTGGCGTACAGCTCGGAATTAAAAGGTGCATTAAAATTACGTTGTGTAGCCATGTAACCGGGCCAAATTAAACAGTTTCAAAAAGAGGAAAAGTTAACAGAAAAACAAGCTATAAATAGAACGTATACGCCACCGTGTGCACGTGCACGTTGGTCCCTTCACTCGGTTGCCGTTCCGAACCGAGCATTTGCGTGAAGAGCGTCGACGGTATCGTTGGCAAAAAAGAGATCGCACGAAAACAAAGCTCTCGCACAGCTTGCTAGGATCGCAAACAGCGCTTGTGTCAGTTTACGTTATCACTTTGGCTGGACCGCCAGTAAGTACGGGACCACCGAAAAACGGGCAACCAAGCGGATGCCTTCTTTTCGTCGGACGCACGGTGTACAACAAACAACACGCAACTACGCCATTGATGATGATTAGCAAGGTCAGCACAGTTACGCACCCGCACCGATAGAACCAGCCCGACCCCAGCATCATCATCATCCGAGTCAGAGGCGACAGTAGTGATGTAACGCACAAACGTTTGGAACGGACTGCCAAAAAAAACACACACAGCACAAACACACACACTCACCAAAACATCACCAGCATCCACGTGCGATGGATCGCGAAAAGCACCGCGAAACCCGGTACGCCGGGCTGGCGGGCGGATTGACGGGCTGCATCACGCGCTTCATCTGTCAGCCGCTGGACGTGCTGAAGATACGGCTCCAGCTGCAGGTGGAACCGATCCGGTCCGGCTCCAGCCACTCCAAGTACCGCTCGATCGCCCAATCGGTGGCCTGCATCTACCGCGAGGAGGGGCTGCTTGCGTTCTGGAAGGGCCACAACCCGGCCCAGGTGCTCTCGCTCGTGTACGGCGTGGCGCAGTTTTCCTTCTACGAGCGGTTCAACCGAGTGCTGCGCGAGCTGCCCCTGCTGGACGGGCACGACCAGGCACGGCAGTTTGTGTGCGGCGCGTGCAGCGGTTCCTTTGCCGCCCTGACCATCATGCCGCTGGACGTGATACGGACGCGGCTGGTCTCGCAGGACCCGGGCCGGGGGTATCAGAACGCGCTGCAGGGCCTGGGGGAGATTTATCGGCACGAGGGCGTCCGGGGACTGTACCGGGGCGTCGGTCCGGCCATGCTGCAGATTGCCCCGCTGGCTGGTGGTCAGTTTATGTTTTACAATCTGTTCGGTACGGTGGTGAAGCGGTTGGAGGGGCTGTCGCCCGAGGCGCAGCTGCCGTCCGGCGAGCTGTTCGTGTGCGGTGGGCTGGCCGGGCTGTGCACCAAGCTGCTGGTCTATCCGCTCGATCTGACGAAGAAGCGGCTCCAGATACAGGGCTTCGCCCAGAGCCGGCAAACGTTCGGGCAGCACTTTGTCTGCCGCCATATGCTACACTGCCTGGTGCAGGTCGGCCGGTTCGAGGGGGTGCGCGGGCTGTACAAGGGGCTGCTGCCGTCGCTGCTGAAGGCCGGCTGCACGTCCGCGTTTTACTTTACGATTTACGACACACTGCTGCTGCTGTTTAACAGCGAACGAAGCTTTAGATAGGCGCACGGGAAGAGATGGAGAGAAAGAGAGAAAAATGTGTATAAAAACTTTCACGCTTTAAATAAATGGCCTCGCCTTTAACTGTA
Source organism: Anopheles coluzzii (assembly GCF_943734685.1). NCBI lineage: Eukaryota > Metazoa > Arthropoda > Insecta > Diptera > Culicidae > Anopheles > Anopheles coluzzii. The sequence continues at coordinate 115,245,318 of NC_064670.1, forward strand.
TCACATTTGATTTTTACCTCATTCTACCGTTAAATTTGCTTGTTGAAGAGAGGACAAATAGCTATATACTTGAGAAAAATGTCTTCAAAGCAGATAGGTCCATGTAGTTGTAGCAGGAGAGCATCGATTAGTCTAATTTAATTCCGTTTCGTCATCACGTTTAACCACGCTACAATACTAGAATAACCGGAAGTCGTTCCGGTAGGCGGAAGTCAGAGCGCTAGCAGTAGAGTTAAATTTGGTTTTATTGAACTTTCGTTAGGCTTTGCTTGCTTGCTTGCTTGCTTGCTTGTTTATTAAGGGTGAAGTGCCCTTCTACTATTCAGTAACGGTACTACTACGCGTGCAGTATTGCATGGCCGTTGCGTCAGCGCAACGCCAGCGCCTCCTTCTCCATCTTCCAGGCGCTCCTGTAAAAAACGGGGTGAGAAACACACACACTACGCTAGGCTCGAACGATGCCTACTGCGATTTCTTCTAATAGTGACAAAGAAGAACAAAAAATATAACATAACAAAAATAAAAAATAACAATCCAACAAATTAAAAAGAAACCGCCAGCATCGGAAGCGTTCGAGTGCAAAATGCTAATTATAATTTGTAGTTAGTAGTCGACCGTCTTTTTTCCTCCCCCCGGGACTCTCTTCGGCTCGTTTTGCCTTCCCCGGAAACGATCCTTAAACGCCTCCTCCTCCACCTCCGCCTCCTCCTTCCGCCTGTTGATACATAAACTCCGGCGTGGCGTAGTGCACCGTATCACAGTAGTAGTGTTCCGGGTTGGGAATCGTCTCCAGCACGTACCGGGGCCGCTCGTCCTCCTGGGCGGACGGTTTGTCCGGGCCGCCGAACCCGAGCGGTTCCATCTCGGCCAGATGCCGCGGGACGGGCACCTTCCGGTAGAAGTAGTACTGCGGCTGGCTGGCCGTGTTGTACGGCGGGCTGAGGATGTCGAAGAAGGCGGCCGGGCCCCCGATCGCCGTTATCTCGTGAAAGTTCCGCTCGGTCGGCGTCAGCACGGCACAGTCGCCGGCCGCCGAGCTGATAATCTTTTCCGGCTCGGCCACCACCAGCACGTGCCGGCGGAGGGTGCCGCCCTCGGCTCGCGGTTCCACCGTGTCGCGGCGCGCGATCTCACTGTAGCTGCAGATCTGTACCGCCCCCGACACGACCCGCAGCAGGCCGTGCATCTGGGGGTGGTCGTGCAGCGGCATGGTGTAGTTTTCCCTCAGCACAAACACCGACATCGCGAAGCGGTCGTTCTCGAACACGCCGACGTACGTGCAGGGCGCCTTGGTCGGCTGCTGGAACGTTTCCGTCGCGACGAGCGACGGTTCCAGCCCAATGTCCGCCAGCGTAAGCTGGTCGACCAGGCGGCGCAGCGCGTTCAGATTACTGGCGAACTTTGCGTCCCCCGCTCCGGTGTGCTCGAACGTGGCCCATGCCTGCCGGAACACGCGGGCAAACAGGGTGCTCATGGTGGTGGTCACGCGCGGCTATTGCGCACTCGGTTCGGCAACACTATTCCGGGCGCTACTGCAGGACACGGACACACGCACTACACATACCCGGCACACACACACACACACAGCAGCGATCGATGTGGTTCCGATGCAAACGTTGGCCGTGCTAGTTGTGCTGGATGATCTCCGCAATTACAGAGCCCGGTACATATCGCCGTATCAGCAGGAAATGGGCAATCGGTACAGTGCAAGCGAAAACGATTCGTGTCGATAGCTGCGATAAGGATGAGTGGGAATGTCCAAATTTTTCCTTCCGCACCGTGCCCGCACAGGCGATGTTGTGTTGTTCTGCGTGTGTATGATTTCCCCCAAACTGTTCGCACCTCACTGACAGCGTCGACTGACAGTTGTAGAGCAGAGCGATAGAGAGAGCGAGGCGGACGTTTGTTCCCTTTTCTTTTGCAGTGTTGCAGTGCAGGCTGCCTCCTTCGGTAAGGATAATTCCATTTGCAGCTGTTGTGGGATTGCGTTAAACTGCGCGCCGAGTGCACGAAAACTTATTTAATGCATGCTACGAAACGTGCGATATGTAACTAATTTCAATGATTGACACTACCGCTGCCTCGTCCGGCGGTTTTGACCTGGTTGCTGCTACACGAACGCTGTCCTTCACCTACTATGATTGCGGAGTGGTAGGGAAGATTTAGAATTTTCATGTTCTCTCCGTCTGACTCAGGCGACAGTGCATGCCAGCTGTGACGTAATAGCGTTTAAAGGAGATAGTATGTACATCGGTCTCTTTGGGATCGATATTTCAATGCACCACAATCTTCTGCGGAAGGGTTTCGGTTCGCACAATCGAACGGCTTCGTTTTCTATCACCGCCGACAAGTTTCTCAATGTATTCCGAGCGTATCCGAGCTTTCATGGTACGTTAATATAAATGATATATATTCATGTATAATTGTATGTTGTTTTTGTTTACCATTATCCTGCCAATGCCTTATGCTTAACGACGTTTCCGACCAACGGCCCGCTTGCTGTGATTTCGCTTGCCTTGTCCACCCTTCGGTTTCTTGCGACTGAACGCTTTCGACTTTTTGCCTCCCTTTTTCTTCGTCCTTCCACCGTCCTCTCCGCCTTCCTCTGCCTCGCGTCTATAAGAGATAAAGTAGAAGCAATTAGTAGAAAAATATTGTAATAACCTTCTACAAACATCCAACATTGCGGGTACGTACTCTGCGCGTGCTTCCGCCTTCTGTAGCGAGATCGCCCGATCGATGTCGATCTTCGGCTTCTTGTTCAGCACCTTATTCACTATCTCCAGATTGCGCCGCTTTTCGCCGGCAACGCTCGATACCTTTTTCTTGCGCTTCTCGCCCGGCATCAGCTCCTTGACGCCGAGACCGCGCGCCTGCTTCTCGTTCGGCAGCGACTCCTGGAACACTCCCACCGATGCCGTCGACGCTTTCACTATGTTGGACGCGGTGATGAGCTGGAAAGGTAATGCGTAACGTATGCATTTTTTTTGGAATTTTGTTAGCATAATGGCAAAGCTTCCACCATCACCATCCTTCCCTACCTGTTTGGCGGATGCAGTCTCGGGACCGACGAAACCGGTCCGCGGGGTGGCGATTTTCTTCGCCCGGGCAATGTTCTTCATGCGCGCCACCTCATTCTTAGCCACGCGCTCGAGGCGCAGATCGCGCTTCTCCTTGAACATGTCCCGGTACGGATCGTTCTGCGGTACCTCCAGCACCCAGTCCTTCTCCTTCTCGGCCTTGTACCGCTGGTAGCCGTAGGTCGGTACCCATTTGTCCAGCACCGGGTCGAACACCTTCTTGTCGCGGGTGCGCTTTTTGATGCCCTTCTTTTTGGCAAACTCCTCCCATTTGGTGAGCGGCTTCGGGACGGGCAGCTTGCGGGCCCGCGGCAACGGGGCCTTCGGCGGCGGTAGCTTAGCAACGATCGATTCCTCGACCCGCTCCGTCGGCAGCTGCCAGATGCTGTTTATCAGAAGCTGCACATTGTCGCGCGTCAAATCGAGCACGTACTTTTCGCGGTCCGCTCTGAGGAGGGGAAAGAGGGGATGAATGAAAAACGCATTTAATTTAGCTTACCAAGCTGCACTCGTATGCATCGGTACTTACTTCATCTGTTCCTCGTCGTAGTAGTTCGGATCGCTCACCAGCATGTGGCCCACATCGATCGTCGGTTCCAGCGCCTTCTCAACCGTGATCGGTTTGTACTTTTGCAGATTCTGCTGCTGCTGCTGCAGCACTTCCTTTACGATATCCATGGCGATACGCGCAGAGGAAAACAACAATTACCAACAATTGCTACGCTGCCGCCTGGTCCGGTAAACACGTTTTTAAAGTTTACCGAATGGCCGCTGTCAAAATAATATGCTTTTTTGCTGTTGCTGTTGTCAACCAAGGATAATGTATTTAGAAGGTTGATTTTTATCGCTTTTGCTGGGCGACATTGTGGGGGACATCTGTCACTCTCTGCATACAAATTTCAATACCCCGCACCAGCCCTCCCCGATTTTTATACCGGAGCCCCAGGAAGAGAAATGTCAAGTCGAGAAATGTCATTTTGCTCTGAACAACTTCACCTTGTCATTTATAACACCTTGGTTGTCAACCAAGGTGTTATAAATGACAAGGTGAAGTTGTTCAGAGCAAAATGACATTTCTCGACTTGACATTTCTCTTCCGGGGGCTCCGGTATAAAAATCGGGGAGGGCTGGTGCGGGGTAAAGAAATTTGTATGCAGAGAGTGACAGATGTCCCCCACAATGTCGCCCAGCAAAAGCGATAAAAATCAACCTTCTAAATACATTATCCTTGGTTGTCAACGCCGGCGCACATGACCACGTTTATACGGTCGATTTGAAAAGTCGATACTTCAAAGGAGCACAGTGGGACATCAGCGTTGTGCAGATTAACCCTTGAAGGTAATTCGTTCGCTCCAGATCGGATTCACATTAGGCAGCGGTCTAATGTTGTTGCGCGCAACATTGTTGCTCGGCAACATTTCGCTGAGGTGGTCTATGAATGTTGCTGGCAACATTTCGCTTTGACATTGTTTAGCGTCAAAAAATTGCCTATTAACAGCTCAGAGTTTATTTTTTATCATTCACTTGTTGAATAAAGTGTTGAAAAAACAAAATATACATCAAAAAATTTATTATAAATGCTTAAAATCCAAATTTAGTGGATGTCAACAAAACGCACACTGCTGCTGTGTCATTTCATACACCCGATTACCATGACCAAGGTAAATAGAAAATGTTGCCACACAAAAATCAAATTGGATTGAATTTGGCATGCAACAAAGTTGCGCTAGCTGTCAAAATCCATACATTTTGCCAGCAACAATGTTGCGCGCAACAAGATTAGACCAGTGCCTTAGTGGTGAAACCTCGGAATCGGACCTACTCGATTCCGATTCCGGGATCAGAATCGGCTCCGAAATGGGAATCAACCCGGGAATGGCAATTTGTTCCAGTTACTATATGAGAATCGACTCCAGAATTGGAATGAGCTCCAGAATGAGAATCAGTTCTTGAATAGAAATAAGAAGTTTCAGAAGCGAAATCAGTACGAGAATCTCCATGGGAATGTTCCGTGAGAACCGTTTACAAGAAAATATAGATTCTTTGCGGTTATCGATAAGTAGCATCATTGGACCGAAACGCCTATTCTTGTGGAGATGCCGAAACCGACTCCGTTTCGAAGCCAGTACGGATCTGGTTTCGATTTCGGAACCAATGCTAGAATCGAATCTAGAAACAGGTTTCGGACCTACCAGAAAACTTCGGAGCTAGGCCGGAATCGATTCCGACAAAACCTTCATTTTTCCTATCACCAATTCACATGGCAAAACGAATCATTCCAGTAATATTTTAGGTGGAAACCACAAAAACCAAGTCATCATGAAGGAGGGAAAACTAAGAGCCACATCACACCGAATTTACCAATATCGCTTCATTTCGCGCCCCCCTTTGTAGTAAAAGAGGGTGTTGTGTGTGTGTTTTGCTTCACATATTTTATTTGCTTATGGTGTGTTGTTTCTTCTTTTTTCTGTTAGTTAGCTTAAATTGTAATCGCTGCTTATATTACGGCTACCGCAGTATTTCGCTTTTCCTTTGCAAATGTCTCATACCACCACGGTTACATTATTCATCCTGCACAACTTCTTGCTGCTCATGCATGCATGCCATAGCATAGTTTCTTCCCGGTTCTGCCTCTCACAAATCGTGGTTCCCTAACGGTCCTTAGAAGATATCTATATATCTATCCCCGCGTACGATAGCGCGTGTTCTCTCGTGCCTTACAATCGTCTAGTTGATCGCTCCGATTTAATCAGCTTTGTGTTCCTTTCCCGGGCTTTCACCACCGTTCTCTGCAGCAGATATCTTTTTGCTTTTCTTTTCATTTATTTTCCATTTTCTCTGACTCTGTGCTGACTGTTTTGCTGGCTTGTTTTGCTTGTATCACCAAATACAAAATCATACAAATAAATCACTTGTCCTAAAATGTTTGCCAAAGAGAGTGAATACAATATAGTAGTAGTTTGTGTTTAACCGTTTGGGTATGGGTTGCTTCTTTTGCTATGGTTTAATGTTCTATTATGCCGTTTTGTAAGTGTATGATAGTTTAGAGCATGTTCGCTTTACTAAATTCTTTCGATTCTAAATTTCGATTATGTTTGTGGTTCGTGGTGTAGTATTGAATCTCTCCAGTTTATTTATTACTTTTGTGCATTGTTCACGTACACGAACACGGAGACTCGCGCTGTCATTAATGTAACCGTATCGTATGTAACCGAATCATCGACTGACGAGGAGATCGTTCTTGGGCGGGTGGAGGAAACGAAACGATTTCAAAACCACCATCCCGCGCATTGCTTCAGATAAATAACATATCATATTGTATCGGGTCGTAACGGAGTCTTCTCTTCTGCAAGCCAATCTTTACCGGGCATGCTTCCGATGCATCGAACCACAACAGAACACCACACGCACCATTTTCTCTCTTGCTATCACCACAGGCCTCGCGCGCGTGTTTGTTGCTCTATTGCTAGTGAGTGTGTGTGTGTGCGAAAAATATATAAAAACTGTTCGAGGGGTGTTGTTGTAATAGGGGATAGCGGGGCCAGAGACACTTTGTTGTACATACTACTAATTATGGCAACACTAGAGCACTAAGAGCTTATTACGTCTTTGTTATGCTACATCTTTGATATCATCCCTCCGCCAAGCACGCAGCGCACCGCACCGCATCACCCCTCCTCCCCAGAGCGTTTGGCCCACTCAATGTTAGTCGCCATCGTCAGAATTCTTCCTCCCGGAAGTGTAGTGCAGCAGCACCGCACACGATCTACACATCCACTTCCTCCTCCTCCTCCTCCTCCTTTCACCTTTCCAATTCTTTTTGCTATTCTATAGTTTCGTTTATGCCTATTATATGTTCCTGTTGTTCGGTTTGTATAGTGGTGTTTTAATCTTGTTGCACTTATCCTCTCACGCCTTCCGGATTTACTATTGATTGTTGATTAATGTTTCCTTGTTTATTTAAATGGGGTGTGTTGGTTTTGGGGTGTATTGTTTCGATTTTTTTCTCTTCTCTCTCTCCTATTTCTTACAACAACTGCATCTGCACAAGCGACTTTGTAAGGGAAAATTGTATTTAAATCAACTGAAAGGTTTTTTTATGCGATGCATACTAAATTTTTACGATCTTCTCGGAGAAAAAAGGTATAAACTAAGACAATAAAATCAATATAATTCAGATTGTTTGGTTACTTTCGAAAAACAAAAGGGGAAAAAGGAAATGCTATGCGCAACACTCCTGCCAGGCAAAAAATGCACTTCACGGCAAGTGTACACTCTAGCAATAGGTTGTAGTAGCAGTAGTAATAGTTAATAGTAATTAGCAATAGTAGTTTGCAATAGTAGGTAATAGTATATTAATTGCTGCTGCTTCTGCTGCTGCTGCTGCTGCTGTTTGCTGTACTTAAGTTCCGCCTTTTATGAATAAGGGTTTCGGTACAGATTTCGATACGGGTTTGTCCCTAAACATTTCTTTTCTTTTTTTTTAGTTTTCTCAGTTCAGTTTAGCTCATTTTTTCATGCAATCATCATTCTCTTCTTTACTCTGCTTTACAACTTTTGATGACTTATTCAACTAACTTCCCGACTACTCTCACCTTGTCTTCCTTCTTTTACTCGCGTGCGTGCGTGTTTCACTTTTTTTCTTCTTTTATATAAAACATATATTCGTGTATATAAACGACTTATCAGTTAACGTTGTTGTGTATTCTCTCTTACTTAGCGTACTATGCGGATTTTTTCCCTCCTCCTCCTTATGTGTGTAAGTTGAAGTTTCCCTTAGTTATGCTTACTTGTTGTGTCATTTCTTCGCACATGTGCACACATGACGATTCCTCTTACTGCATTGATGACAGCCAAACAAAAAAAAGTACCAAAAACTGTACGGTTAGATGACAAAATTGGTAGTAGTCGCACATTACGCAAAACCGAGCCCGATCGCTCTGCCGACTGGCATGAGCAGACAAAAGGCATCGATCAGCAGTGTGCTGCCTAGCGGGTCCGAATATAGTAACCTACATCTCCAATAGAAGAGAAAGGCTGGAATATTTCAACACCATTAAAGAACCGAACAAAGATTAAATTATTGGTTGAACAATCCCCTTCGCATTCCTCCCCATGACTTTTGCCAACTTTTATGCGTAGAAGTTAGATTTTACTATGACCTAAGCTTTAATTTTAGACACAACTAATGCTAAATCCAATCCAATAATCAAAATAAAAGAGAACATTTGCCAAACACTCCATTTTATCATCAACCGTGTAGGATCGTAGAGAAGCGGGCGTGCACGCACCTCCGCCGTCTTACGTGCTAAGCTTAACTGTATGAAAGTATCATTTTCTCTACCAACTAGCCGGGGAGAACCTTACGTCTCCGTCAGGATGAACAATATGAAGAAAGGCATTTTTAAGCTGATTGTAGAACACACGATTGCGCGTCCGCGACAGAGTATGGTTGCTTACTTAATAAATTATTGAGAATGCTTTCATCGCTCCGTAGCGATTATTGCTCTAGATGAGTGTGTAACAGACGATTATAGCAAAAAAAATAATAATAATAAGAAAAAAGTTTCAACCGAAAATTGAACTAAATTACTGCCTAAAGATGGATTTTCAACAAATTGCTTTAAAACATATCAAGAGCGGACAAAAAACAAGGTTCACACCAAATCAACTACTTGCCGGATGATAGGCAAGCCGAAAAACAGGAAAACCAATAACTGAAGTATTTAAAAAAAACCTGATCACTTCATAGCAAAGAAAAACTACAACCAGCAGAAATTTTATCTAATAAACAAAGTGATAGTAATTGATTGAAGCAACATTACACCCTTTTTGCAACGTATTTTTAATGACAGCAAATTTCAAGAGCTAATTGCAACACAGTGTTCCTTCTTCTCTGTAGCCCACCCATCTATCGCTTTTCACTTTTGCGTAAGGCAGCGCACACACACACATACACACGAGAGAAAGAATCGATTTCAATACGTACAAAAAAAAAGAACTTAAATGAAAAATATGAGAGAAATGTAAAACATGTTTCGCACAGGAAGCAGAAAACAAAAACCTGGAAATCACGCATATCATTCTCTCCCGTTAGGCGAAAAAGCTGTACGATTTGCGCTGAATAATTCCCTTGGCATTTAGGATGCGTTGAGGATATAGAAGTTCGTCCTTCCAGTCCGTCCGACATCCTGCAGCGGAGCCAACAACATCCGTGAGTTTTGTGAGGCCAAGTTTCATGCCTCGCCCTTCCCTCGGCACCCACCACCACCCTTGAGTTGCTTGCTTCTCTAGTGAACCATTTTGTTGGAGGAATTTCTTACTTGCTTTGTAGTGATTGAGATGCGTTCAATTTCTTTTCTTGTTCTGTCGCTTCGCGCTGCTAACACGACGATGCAGATTCGGTTTCTGTTCAGGATATCATCATCTTCTGCTTGCCCTGGCGCCTTTTTGTAGCATGATGATGCTGCTGCTGCTGCTGAAGAGCTGCTGTTACCTTATGCTAGTATACTCCCACGCACATAACTTCTGCTTCGGTAGCATGGTGTGGCTGTGCAATGTGGGCGTGTTCGTGTATGCATCTACTTTATTATTAATGTTTTAGTATCTGTTTCTGTTTTTCTTCTTCTTCTTCACTCTCTGTTCTCTTGTTCTCTGCTATGCTTTCGCATCTCATATTTTCCATAATATCCCTGATTAGGAGAGGTCTGTAAGAAAAAGGTAGCAAACCGTCAATAACATAGGAGATAGGCTGCTCAACTAAAAAGAGGGGTTGTTGTTTAGGATACTTACAACTTGGCGCTGCTTCGTAACGTCTCTGTATTTGGTCGTATGTGAACTTCACAAATGCATCATATTGTTCGGCTAGTTTAGTGGTCAGCACGGCATCATACTGCTCCCGCAAGGCATCCTCTCGCTCTTTCAGCATACGTTCACAGATCATTTGCACCTTTAAAAGTGGGATTTTTTTTTAATAAAAATTGAATGGATGTGTGAAGGACAGGCGAAAAGAAATTGTAAAAAAAGGGAAAACACTTTTTTAATTCGATCCAACATACTCAGCACGATCCCCTGCACCTTTCCGATACCATTTTCGACAAAATGGAGGAGGAGAGTTTGGGTACTCTATATGGTTTTTTTTTTTTTTTTTTTGCAGACCAAACAAACATTCTCAGCTGCCGCAAATACCTACCTGCTTGAAGGTGAACAGGGCTTTTTCCGGATTTTTCACCATGCTAGGAGGGCTGTCTGGTCGGCGGGGACTGTCCGGGCCCATTTCGGAGCCGCTCGATTCCGAGTCCTGCATGCGTTCGAAGTTGTGGCTGTTGAAGGTGAGTTGCTTCCTGCGGTGCAGTCTTTTGATTTCCTCCGTGATATTTTGTGCCATTTTTTCTGCGAAGGAAAAGAAAAAGGGAAAATCAATAATACAATCACAGCGCAATACAATTGTTTTCTTATATTGTATACATCATAGTTTACGCCACCATTTAAATGCACATATATTTTACAGCACGAGTCATTCGAATCGAGCACTATTTGCATTTTTTGCAGCGCTCCGTACCCTCCCTTTCCCTTTCCAAATGTAACAAAACACAGAAACACTACTATCGGACACCATTTTAAACATCCGACTATATATAATACGTACTCATACATTTTGCTGCAGTTGCATTGCATTATGTCTCTAATACAAGAAACAGTGAGAGAGAGAGTGAGAGGGCACACACCATGGCGTGTGTTCGAGGCAAATCGAACAAAAGGAGGACACATTTTAATAAAAGACAGTCGGGCTGGTTTGGTGTGCGCGTGCAGACGCGAGAGCCTCCGGCGGGAACTAATATCTATTCACGGCGCAAGGATGGACGCAACATGGACATGAGCGGTAGTAATAAAAAGTTTGCTTTAGGGCCTTGCCTCTATGTATATATAGACACAGACACACCAACACACGCACACATACACATATACGGGCAAATATCCTTTTACCTTAACGACTCCCACGAGACATAAAAACAATACTACTGTGGGTGGGAGATTGGGTGATGTGGCGCCGTGTTCGTCAGGAAATTGCATTATTTAGCTTCCAATGATCATGTTACCACAACACCAGCCGGGCACCAGAGGAAACCTTAAACCTTTCTCGCAACTATTGTAAAAATAAATTTCTCTTGCATAGTGAAAAGTGCAAACATTTTCTACATTCCATTAAAACACATTACTTGCTCCTCTCTCGGCGTTTCTCGTGTGATCCACACAAAAATAAAATATATTCCCCGGGTCGGTATATCCATTAAACGCGTTTCATTTCACGCAAATGTGATCTATCTCTATCTGCGTGCCAGTTTTATTACATTTACGCCCCCCGGACTGGACGTGCACCAGCAGCAGCAGATAGAGAGTAACGACGTTTGTACGAGCAGTGCACACACGGGACACACGCATTATACTATGTACAACGCAGCGCCGACGATGACGCAAGGATACTTCTCACCCCTTGCAACAAAAGCATACCCTTCCGTCGAAATGGAACGCGGCGAGAACGGTACGACGGTAGACCAAACGCATGGAAAATCGGGTAAAACAATTCTAACAACGTAGAACAGTGGATGCAACATTTATGCTAGTATTCTTTGCTACAATCCCCGCAAACTCAACACCAATAAATGTAAAATCGTTTAAAACAGCAGCAAATTATGCTGAATGTGTGAATGAAAATACAAACGAAACAACCACTCGAGGGTTGTGTGTCGTTCGATATTATTAACATATTTTCCAGCAGTAACTCTCACCCGGTTCCTCCAGAAAAAAAGGATAGCCTTTTAGCAAGCCAACCATCGCCCGGGGAAACTTAAGAAGATATATAGTCGGGTGATTTTCTACGACACATTTTTTGCTGCTCTCTATCCCATTGGGTACGTGTGTATGTAATGCATTACGATCACACACACAAAATACAGGTAATTGACAAAAAAGAAGGAAAAAGGGAAGCGAAACAAGCGGAGCAGAAGAAAGTGCAGTTTTTGATAAGCATTCTCGGTTGCATGTTATGCCCACTGCCCACCATCCATCCTCTGTAGGACACACACACACACACACACACACACACTTACAAAACACTGTTTTTCTCCTTCTGCTAGCATTGGACGCAGTAATACCAGTAACTATTCCAATGGGGTCAGAACTAGTGATGGGAAAAATGAAGTTTTCCTCGGAATCGATTCCGGCTAGCACCGAAGTTTCCTGGAATCGATTCCGGATAGCAGGTTCAGAATTAGTTTCCGGAATTAGTTCTTGAATCGACTCCGGAATCGGAATCAGCTCTGGAATTAGTTCCTGAATCGGCTTCGGAATCATAATTGGTTCCGGAATCGAAATTGGCTCTGGAATCGGAATCGACTTCGAAATCGGATTCGGTTTCGACATCTCCATAAGAAGAGACGTTTGCGGCAATCAATATGTAGTATCATTGGATCCAAAGAATCAAAATTTAAGTTACTTGTAAACAATCCATTCTCATGGAGATTCCCGGACTGATTTCGCTACTGAAACTTATTTCTTATTTCATTACTTGTACTTCTTATTTCAATTCAAGAACTGATTCTCATCAACCGGAGCTAATGGCAATTCTGGAATCAATTATGATTCTGTTACCGGAACAAATTGCCATTCTCAGGTCGATTCCGATTCCGGATCCGATTTTGATTACGGAACCTATTCCGATTCCGGAATCGATTCCTAAAACGAAATCGATTCCGAAAACGAAATCGGAATAGGGTAGGTTCGAATCCGCGCTACCACCACTAGTCAGAACCCCACTCCTCCTGTATGTGTGCTTATGCTCCCTGTAGGGATTCAAGTACAACGAAACATACGATCGGACCGGAGGGGAGGGATTGACATATGGTGACTACATGCGGTGTGTACCAAATAACATCGGTTTTCGTTGTGTTCGATTGCTTTAGCGCAGTGGACGGACGACAATGCGCGCATCGGTGAAAAGGGAGTTTTGTCGCATGAGAAAACGAGGAAAGCAAAAACTCTAATTGATGGAAAAGTCGTGAGAAATTCCCATCAGGACCTCTCAACGACCCAATGGGGCCCTTGTTGTTTTTTTTTTTGCTCCATGACTAACTTTATAGCTAATATTACATGGCTCGGTCCATGCGTCCCCGTTCGGAGTGTTTAAAAGGTAGCCCGCCTCCTGTCGGGTCTTGTTAAAGGTAATGCAATTATTATTTTGTGCCGTGCTACACTCCACTGCTCAGGTATCGTCCCTTCATGCTGTCCGTTGCCTTCTCTCGTTCCTTTTAGCCAAGTATAGGAAATTCGTTTTTTTATCCTTCCCGTGTCGACCACCATACACATAAGTGTCCATTTTTGAAGGGTTCTGGACCCGTTGATGAATTCGACTAAAAAGAAGAAAACAACCCTTCTCCTTCCCTGTTGGAAGCTCCCTTCCCTATCCTTACCCTTTCACGCTATATCGCACTCCCTCTCTTTCACTCACCTGGTGTTAGCTTGGAACAGGTGGCTTCTGCAAAAGGCGACGGTTTCGGTTCCATGACGCGCATCGACGCGGCGGCAGCGGCCGCTGCAACGGATGTGGAGGATGAGCCGGACGGGGAAGAGGAGGAGGAGGAGGCAGACGCGGTCTGGCTGGGGCTGCCGAACGGGTGACATCTTCGCCGCTTGGTCGGCCGCTGGTTGAGGCTTTCCCAGTCCAGCGAACGTTTTAACGTTGCGCACGCCATTGTGCTGAGGATTGATTGGTGCTGCTGCTGCGCTACCTGATAGCAACTACAACGACTGCCAACTTCTAGCTATTCACACACTCACACCACGTTGTGTTGTTGGTCCTCTGCACCTCACACCTCGCGGTCCGGTTAACGATTGTATTAACTTGGCTGCTGCTGCTGCCAGAGACGGTAAAAGATCCGTCTCGAACAGTAGTAGTTACACTCTGACCGAACACACAAGCACATACAGAAACACACACACAGGCGTTCTTTTTTATAAGGGCCGTTTCAGACTTTTCACTTTCTCTCTCTCTCTCTCTCTCTCTCTCTTTCGCTCTTTCGCACTAATGCACAATTGCAATTGCACTGGCTCGTTGTAGTCTCTATCCGCCGGGCACCCCGAAAAGAGAACACACCTCCTTCTGTATGTATATCGAAGTGGCTGCTACGATGAAAATGTTTTTTTTTTTCGCGAATATGCTGGAAAATGCTAGTTAACAGTGATGCGCCGATAAAACCACTAACGATCCTGCAGAATAAAACGCACAAATAAAGATACACATTAGTGTCGGAAAAAAGGGGAATAAATTCAAAGCTAAAATAAATATGAAATCTTAAAAAAAAGCGAAAATATTGTTGTAATATTTCCGTTATATCAGCGTGTAGTCACTTGTAGGTCCAACTTTTCCCCGATAAAATGATAATTGCTTTTCCACTATTTTAACGACACAATTCCAGACACAGACGTTGTATAGAGCAAACGTAAATGTATAGAGGAGGACAACTGCTTCGAACGAAACCACTTCGATGATTATGTTTTCTTCTCTACGCAAATGTTTTCTGAAGCGAACCATCCAGCCAACTACGATTAAATTACGCTAAATATCCTTCCCACTCTCCGCAACACACAGGCAAACAAGCCGACACTCTACACCACACACATACGCGCACATATATATATCAAAAGAGCAGCTCCTTCGCAGGGATAATGCTCACACCAGCAGCAACAGCATTAGACAGCAGCCAACACTCTCTTCGACTGTTTGTAGTAGTGGTGGTGCGCGATGCTCAAGACCGTTACACGCATATGCATCCCATCCCTTTTCCTGCGCTGATGATTATCATCATGATGATGATGACGGTACGGAAATGTCTTTAAGCGAGATGTGCCTGTGCCTGCCGAACCCGAGGCGTATTAAAGTTATCTACGCCATTTCCTTTTTTTCCTTTTCCGATTCAACGACTACAGGCGACGACCGATGGAACGCGCTGGAATGGCGATAAAACGGTTGGTGCACACTACACTAACTAAATAACTGGTGCAAGGACCGTAAAGATATCAGGTCAAGTTATAAGCCCGTTTTGACAGCTAGGTGGAAGAAGAATCGACGAAGAAAACTGACAGTTAGTTTTCCGCGTTTGGCGAACGCTTCAAGTTCTCGAAGGAAAATTTCCATTTTAAATCACGGGCAGTGTCCTAACAAACTAAAATATTCACCCAAATTGATCTCCACCAAATATTAACCATGCAAAACGTAAACAATCCATCAATACATATACAAGCGGAAAACCATCTGTCAAAATCGGAGCCCAGGGGGGGGATCGCCAAAACCGCTATAACTACACCTCATTATACATTCCACCTTGAACTGGTGGTAAATATTTGACACACATTTTTTTTAACTTATTACTTATTATCTGATTATTTCTGCACGCGTGTGGGAGACTCGAAACTGTTCGACGAGGTATGGTGAAATCATAAAATTGGACGTGTGCATAAAACCATCCCACATCGGGGCTTTCTGCTAAAGGAGGGAGAAGGTGTGCACTGCTCAACGTCATGTACACGGTTTAAATTATTGTACAAAAAACCACCCCATAAATGCCCCTCTTCAAGAACGGAACACGGCTACGAACGACACACTTGGATAAACCGTGGTCCGCCTCTGCCTTTACTCTCGCTCGTTCTTTTTCACTCTTTAAGCACACTCCTTTCCGTGTGCGATTGCATCCGTCTAACGTGTGGGGACCTCTGTCCTGCTGCTGAATACGCGAAGGAATTGGGTACAGTCACGGAACACAAAACACACAACCCCTACGGTTCGGTTCGCACCAATATACACACAGGCACGCACACACACACGGGGGGTGTAGAGCTACACACACATTCCGCTAGCCGAGGCTACCCCACACACAGTGCAAACCCCGACCGAGAGGGGTTGATTCCGAAAGTGGTGGTATCGACAGGCACGCATTTTTTATTTCCTTCCCCTTGTTCCGACCCATTCCACTGCAGCTTCTTCCACCTGCGTACACCCAGTGGACTTACACATCCAGCACACCTCTCGCACACACCAACGTAGTCCAGCGTCTGAGAAGGCGTAGAAAAACGCTACATCACCCAACCAACCAACTAACCAACACCACATACAGCCAGAAAAGACAGAGGAGCAGCAGACTGCCTGTGCTTTTCTTCTGAACTGCTGTCTACAAAATGGTCCCCTTCTTACTGCTGCTAATTATCCTTTCAAAAGAGCACCACAGGCCGCAACGAATGAACGATTTGAAATGGACAGAGATTAACCTTTTTCCCAAAAAGAAACACACACACACACCCCCACACATACACACACAAGCTCTACTACGGCGAAATGCAGCTGCGGGTTCTTGTTCTCAGCGCAGCCAAAGCAGCCATGCATGCACTCGCTAACGAAACGCAGAGGCGATTGAAACGGCCCGCAGCCAACGGTTGCCCGTCGACACACACTGCGCGATGCCCGTTGCACCACCAATACCACATACACCACGCGCGCACGCACACACCGTACGCGAACGCACAGCCGCACCAACACACTGCCGCGCACGCACGCACAGCGTACCGATACACGCAGAGCGCAAGGGAAGGCGACCCGACAGACAAAGAGAGCGAAATTTACAGGCGAGGGGCATGTAGAAACAGGGGGAAGGGGTTCGGTCGATTTTGTATTGGCCGCCATAGTCGAGCGGAAGCGATTTTTTTCCGAATTGAGAGTGAGCGCGCGCAGCGCTCTCTCGCATGCCTTCAAATTACACGGGGCGCTCTCGCGATACAAAACAGCTGATCAGCTGATACCCCCTCCCTCCCGTTTCTTTCCTCTCGCGTTGCGCTGGATGCGCGGATCAGCTGTTCTTGCTCTCTCGCGTTTCTTTCGGTTTGCGCTGCGCTGTTGCCGCACTTGCGCGCTGCGCTGAACACCCCCTCCCCCTCGTTTCTTTCGTTGCGCGTTGTGCGCTGTGCGCTTTCGTTCACTTTGATTTGCTGCGTAATAAAATCGCATGCATCGAAATAAATTAAATTACATCAAACTCGTTTGATATTTTTACACTTTATTGAAACTTAAGGCACAGTTCCACACATCGCTAACCACAATCTTGCCACAAAACCACACATATTTTTTATTATAAATATTAAAAAAAAATCGTCACTTCAAGCACCCGCCTTACTGCCTGTATGTTGTGTATGTTGAATACTGTAAAAAAAAGCATTGAAATAAAGCAGCATAATTTACATATTCATGTTGAATTATGAAAGATTAACGCTGCTTTATTTCAATGCGCACACCACTTCAACACTTGAAAATACGACCGAGGCCGTAATAATGTGAATTGAAATAAATAACACTTCAACACTTCACTTCAAATTACATCGAGCGCCCGGGACTTAGGCTAAAACGCGCGCGGCCTCACACTGCGAAGGCTTGAACTGTACTGACGATTTTGTGTGGTAGCAAGAAAGGGAACGCACGAGGAACACTCGCTGCACTAGTGCGAGCGAGACACCGACACCAGCAAGCCGCTGCGAGAAAACCAAACTGAGCGCGCTGGCTGAAAGTGAACGCACACATTCACACATGTGTGATTGTGTGAGTGCAAAAACTGTGTAGAAGGCAAAACACGCTCTCGCCGCCGCGTAATTCCGCGTATTTCCAACCGTCTCCCCCTGTTTCTACATGCCCCTCGCCTGAAAGACGCACACTTTTACATTCTCATTGCTAGTAGGGGATCCACCTCACACCACGATCGCGCGCTGCTCACCAACATGTCGTCATCGTCATCAGCACCACCATACGGAAAACACGATGCAGCACCACGATTCAAAGGAAGACATTTTGTGGGACGACCTCACACTGCCCCCCCACCCCCCTGTTCTTACTTGTAGGGAAACTGTTTTCCGCAACATCAAGGAGCGATGGAAAATGATTCGACGATTCTACACCACCAAGCAATTTACACTTCTTTGTGCACCCATTTTACACTGCAACGACGGTGACGTATCAAACGAACACGGAGAAATTACAACGATTTCGATCACCTGCTTACACAGTAGTAGGAGAAACTGGCGTGTCTGCTGCTGTTGCTGCTGCTCCACAAAAGGCGACGTTTATTACACGCTGATGAGCGAGGCAATTAGCAATCCCTTGCCGAGCAGCTCGACGACACTTTCTTTCTTCGCACAATTACGCACTCCGCTCCACACGCCCGTTACGACGAATTCGCGTGAAATGGCATTTTATTTTTAACCGAAGTGAAAGAAAATATGGCCGTTCGAGCTTACCAGCAGCGTTCGCGAGAGAACTACAGCAGTCGCAGCAGCAGCAGCTCACACATAGGCACACCGTGCTTCGTGATGGTCGTCGGAATAATGACATTAAAAAATAAATGACTTTACACTTTGGTAAAGCTGAAGATAAATCAATAAGTTCGGCAAAAAATATGCTAATATATTTTTAGTGGACATAATAAGCATTAAAAGTGATTTTTTTCAAACAAAAATGTTACCCAAATAGCCAATGAAGTACTGGGGAGCTCCTATCCATACATCAACCTTGATTATCAATCGATGAAAACGACGGTTAATCGATTAAGAAACGAAGGACGGTTTTCTTTTCAAAAGAAGGAAATTAACAGAAACTAATAACTTTAAATACTGTACTTCACTGTGAAGATATCAAAAGTTAATATTTCTCCTTTTTCAACATTTTCCGGTTTATTAGAATGACCTCATTTTGGTTGTTGTGAATTGATGGGAGATAGTCAAGGTGTATGCAATCGAGATAGTCACTGTCAGATTGATTTCGTCGCAAATCTCGAATATTCGATGTGTTTTTTGTTGTGATTGCGCGTTTCGGTTGTACTTGATGCTGAGAACTTGTGTTTGCTTGTTTTTATCATTAGCTCGGAGTAATCATTAGCAGGAGCTATTTTTAAAACAGTATTTAGATGTTTGGTCCCGTCAAACCGTTCGCTGTGTTCTGCGAATGTGCCAAAACTCAGCTTAACCTTTCTGAGCACGAACACGAACAAATGTCCCCACACGAAATGACCTGTTTGTGTTCACGCTAGTGTTGAGCGGATATGCGATATTAAAAGAATAAACGAAAAATATGAATTGTTCTACAAAAACTCAAAGTTAAAGCCATTTGTAGCCAAAATAAACACAAGATTAAGTGTGTTAGTTGCACGTACAACGGTTAAGTGTCAGTGTGTTGTCAAATGCAATTCGGGCAGATGTTTGTTGTGCGGATAGTGTAGGCCAAATCCAAACAGAGGAAACATCCCCAACTTCTCGCTGTGCACCGAGCTAGTCCGCTAATATTTAATTCCCGAAGGATTATAACAGAAAACACGCCAGAATGTCCACGAAATCATCCAACAGCATTGACAGCCGCACCGAGCTGGCCGATCTTGTTAAAAGAAAGGCAGAAATTTCGGTATGTATCACAGCCGGGCGTCCGTTTGTTATTGTTTACAAGTAGTAACTGCTGCAGGACGCTACGCGCCACTTCTTGGTTTGTTTCAATGGCCAACCTAATGTTTGTGTACCTTTCTGCGTCCAGGAAACGTTAGCGAACTTGGAACGGCAAATTTATGCCTTCGAGGGATCGTATCTGGAGGACACCCAGCTGTACGGAAACATCATCCGCGGGTGGGATCGGTACCTGACCACCAACAAAACCACCAACTCGAAGGCGGACAAACGGAACCGAAAGTTTAAGGAGGCGGAGCGACTGTTTTCGAAATCATCCATCACCTCGATGGCGGTAGGAACATAAAACCGCGATGACTATTGAACACAATTAATATTAACTTTGTTCGTGCGTGTTATATCCACCACGTTTAGGCCGTCAGCGGTTTGGTGGACACGAGCGACACCAAGCACGAGCGCAACTCGGAATCCGACTCGATGACGAACGACGATTCGAGCGACAATCAGGCCGGTGGTACGCATTCCACCGTGAACCATTCGTCGGGCGCGCGCGAACCCACCACCCCGGCTGCTGTCGCCGCATCTGCCGGGACGGATGGTGGTGGTGGTGGTGCGTTGAAAAATTCCGTCAACAAATCGTCGCTCGCCAACCAATCGAAAGCCAACGCGGCGGACAAATCGTCGTCCGGCGGTACGTTTTTGAACCGCGCCACTACACCCACCAAGGAGTCCGCCACGAACAGCACGTCCAGCTTGGCGAAAGATGCGGCCGCCACGAACAGTAGCGGCAACACGCCCAGCAGCACCGCCAAGCACAAGGCGAGCAACATCGGCTCGATGAAGAAGGGCAGCTCGAACAAGAAGGTGCGACATCGCTAGCGCGAAAAGCAACGGTGGCGCTTGGCGCGGCTCACCATGGGCCGGCGCTGGGGCAGTTCTAGATCTTAACTTTGTACACATGTGACATTTGGATGTATTCACTTTAAGCTAATAAATACGATAAATTAATGCTTACCGATATAAATAAGAGAGAGAAAGATGCTTGTTTATCACAGGATTTGTTCGATTGGCCACCAAACCGGAGGAGAACTGATCGGATTTTCGGTAGGATGTCTTCTTCAAATGCGCGCACGCGCGCGCGCTTTAATGGTAAGCTGTAATGTTTATTCCTTCATCATATGTACAACACCCTCAGGCACGGAATTCTAGTTTTGATTAACACATTGTACCTTAAAAATATATATATGTATGTATTCTATCCTAAATCCGCGCTGTGTGCGGTAATTCTCTATTGCAGGTCCCAAACGAAGAACGGAGCATTTCATAATAATCGATTCCACACGCTAAAGCTGAACCTAACACCTACGCAAGATAACTCTCAAAACCGGGACCGGACTGTTTCTGTTCTTTACACACTAGCAATACATGATAAGCGATTGATCGGGGGGGAGGGAAGGGTTTGAAATTACGTTATCTGAGTTCACGATATGTACAGGAAGTTCAACTACTCTGTATCTCTCTCTCCACCAAGCGAATGTTTGCTAAACACGAAATTATTTGTAGGGTGGTAAATATTTTCGTCTTCGTTTAACACAATCTAACACTTCACGATCTTCTTAAACAAAGCTAACTATGTACTTGCTATTTTGTTTTCCACATAACTAATTCTTCATTGCTAATATAAATAGTGTAATTCTTAATCGAAAAAAAAACAAAAATACATTGGAAAGCACATTTTCCTTGCTAATGTTTTTGGGATAAATTGTACGTAATAATTCGATACACATCGATTACGAATGAAGGGTTTTTTTTTGTTAAAGAAACAAGCAGCGTTATTGCAAAATGCACTTTAACTTGAAGCTTGTGCGAATCGTACTTGGCGCGCGCGTCGCGTACGAAGAAAAAAACAGTGTAATAACAGCTGAGACTAAATAAGCGATGAGAAACAGAAACGAAAAAAGGAAGAAGCAGCAACAACGGTATCACACATCAAACTCACTTGCAGGCCACCACCACAACACCAAACAGGGCGTCGTGCGGCATCTTCTACAACTGCAAGAACTTGGTCGTCACGAGCTGGCGCAGCCGAATGATCCGATTGTACATCTTGATGGCCGGCCCGATCTTCACGCCGAGATAGTCGATCAGGTCCGACTGCGAGAGGCTCAGAAACGAGCGGCCAGTAAGTTCCTCCTGCCGGATCTTCTTCGCGTACTGCTCGCAGCCGGGCAGCCGCTCGACGTAGCACGAAATCTCGTCCGTAGTCCAGTGCAGCGGGTTTTTGCGCAGCACGCCGGTCTGCTCGGTGCACTCGTCGAGGTAGCGCGAATGCTCCCGCCACTTGTCGAACGCATGCAGCAGCTGCGGCCCGTACTCGTCAATCACGGGCAGGGCCAGCCGGATCGAGGCACTAACGGCCGCGGCAGCGTTGTTGCTGTTGGCGGTGACGGCTGGGTTTGTGGTGGTGGTGGTGGTGGCCGTGTTGGCTGGCTCGCTTGCGGGGAGCTCTTCGTGCTCTCGCAACCGCACGATGCGCTCCTTGGAGGGATCGCGCGATGGCGGAGGAGTTGGTGTTGCGGTCGAGGTAGCAGTACTTGGCGGTTGGTCGGCTGTTTCGCGCTTAATGCGCTTTGCTGGCACCGACGCCATCGTGTTGGAAACGCTCGCGCGTCTTTGCGTGGCCGATTGTTTCGGCTGGACCTTGGGCGCACCCGAAACGGAAGAAATGGATTTTCTCAAGCTGGCAAGACCTCCTCCTACAGCTTTGACGTCGAGCTTGTTGCTGCTGCTGCTGCTGTTGGAAGTGGCTTTCTTCAATTCCGACAGCTTCACTTCGACGGCATGCTCCATCTTCACGAAGCTCTGCACTTGGCTGTAAGGGGAGAAAGAGAGCGATTTAGTGTGATGCTTCACCAACACTTCATCCAACTCGTGTAACACATACTCATGGCTCAGTCGGAGCGGTTTGCGATCCTCGCTCATCCAGGTTTTCGGCTTGTACGGACATTCCACTAACCGGTCGTGGAACTTTTTGTTCGCAACCTTGGCATTGCCGCGCCCGAAACAGTACTTGAACTCACAGGTACCCTCAAACGAGCCCGTCTTAAACAAATAACCTGCGAAGAGCGAAAAGTAAACAATGAAGCAAAGGTTCAACGTACAACGTACAATCAAGCAACGTACCTGGCGGCGGCTCCAACGGGTGCTTCGTCCGGGCACACCAGTTGATCGGATGCAGATCCGGGCTGTCGTCCTCGATCCAGAAGGAGTAGCTGCGGGGCCACCCGTCAAAGCACAGCTTCAGCTCGTACCCGTCAATTGCGACCACCGTGGCGGGACGTATCAGTTTCTTCTGCTTGCGGTCGACCACCTCCAGCCGGTGGCCCAGCTTGAACGCGACGGGTGGACGCGTTTTGAACAGAGCCTTCTCTGCCGGCACAGTCGACGAGCCCGAACCGGCGCGCGACTTGAAGCGGATGTAGCGCGTCCAATCGAAGGGTTTGTTCCAGTCTGTAAGGGACCATCAGTTTAGAAATTTGAAACATAATTTCCTCCCCCCCGAGACGCGGCAGGGTAAATCGAACAGCAAGCGCAATGAATAGTTTTACCTGGCGGGGCAGTGATTGTATCGTTGTTCTCCTTGTGCCAGTTCACCGGATGGATGTAGTTGGAGAAAATGCTCACCCAGTAGTCGTACCGGTCATCCCACCCGTCAAAGTGTACCAGTATACGGTCGCCCATCTTGTCCGCGACCGTCGCCACGCACACCTTGCCCGACTTTTTCAGATCGTCCGCTTCGAGCGCCATGCCGATCTCGAACTTGTTCCTGTCGCTTTGCTGTGATGCAACACAGAGAAGAAAAATTAGAAACCATGCCCATTGGCCATACCCATCATTCCCAACTACTCTTACTAGCTGATTCAGATGCGCAAACCACTCCTGCTCCGGTACGGGCGCGTTCGTTTCCTGCAGGTACTGCTTCCAGTGGAACGGTTTGCCACCGACGTACGAGGCGGGCGGCTGGAGCGCCCTGTTCGTCTGCTGGCACCAGCCGGGCGGAAAGATGTCGATCGAGCTGGCATTCACCCAGAAGTCGTACTCGGCCGCGTACCCGTCAAAGTGCAGCTTGATCCGATAGCCGCGCACCTCGACCACGGTGCAGACGCAGAACAGCGAGCAGTTCTCCGGATCGATCGCTTCCAGCTTCATGCCAACGCGGAAACGATTCTCGGAGGGCGGGAATGCCTTCGGCCCGAACAGATGCACCGGGGCCGGGTCGGCCACCACCTGCTTCAGGTACTGCTGCCACTGGAACTCCGTCTCTTCGCTTTCATCGATCGTGGGAGTGGTGGCAGCTGCCGGTGGAGCAGCAGCAGCAGCCGGCTCCGGATTGTTGTTCTCCTCGTCCAGCGAGTTGGGCAGGAAGTCGCGCAGCGTTTGCCGCTTCAGGAAGGTGCTCGAATTGAGGCTCAGCGAGCTCATCGAGTCGTCGTCACTGGCGGACGAAGGACTGGTGGGCACGGAGGACGGTGGTGTCGCCTTCTTGGTGGCGGGCTTCTTCGCCGGCTGCTTCTTCTTGCCCGCCGTTGCTTTGCCGTCTTCCTTGGAGTGTTTGGCGCCGTCCAGGCTGCTTGGGGACGGCCGGTTTGCCGCCGGCTTTACATTTCCCTCCCACGACCCAGCGGCTTGCTGTAGCGCGTGCGTCGAGTGCAGGATGTACTTGCGCAGAGCCGTGTTGTTGTTGCTGCCGAGGCACTTGATGCTGCAAAGCTCGGGCGTAACGAAATCGGCCGCCCGACCCTGCTTGTGGCACACCTCGCACTTGTACGAATCGCCCGCATCCTTCAGCGTCGTCGTGCGGGCTCGATTGACAGCAGTTTGTGCGTGTTGCTGCTGCTGCTGCTGCGACTGTCGCAGCTCTATCGGTTGCTGCAGATCCTTGTACACATCCGTGGCACAGTGCCTCTCGTACTCCGCGGCGGACAGCGGTTGCACCATGCCGAACTTGTTGAACTCAAACCGCAGCGTGCTCTCGTTCATGTACCCGACACCGTCCCACCAGCGCAGATGGTCCGCCACCGTCGACGTATCGTGCATGGCGCCGCCCTCATCCTGCAGGCTGAGGGACGATTCGGACGGTGTAATAGCCTGCGCGCCCTGGGACCTGGGTAATTTGCCGCCGGTGGCGCGCGATTTCGAGCCGCCCTTCCTGGACGGTAGCGGTTCCGCCGTCGGCGGATTGCTGCGGCCTGCCTTACCCACCGCCATATTGCTGTCGGAGGACGTCGAGGTGGAGCGGCTGTTGATGAAGTTGGAGCTGCGCTCTGCCGTATGCTCCTCTCCCAGCCGTTGCCGTTTGTGCACCACCTCGTCCAGCGCGATCAGCTCCGGCTCGATCATCTCGCTGCCATGCGCCTCGAGCTCGCCGTGTACGGGAACGGGGGGTTGCTGCTGCTGTTTGGCGTGCTTCTTCTGGCCAGCGGCCGAGGGCCGGCTCTTTCGCACCTCATCCAGACGCTTCGGAAGCTCCAGCTTTTCGTTGCACAGCAGCATCACATCGTGCAGTGGCACCGGCGGTAGCAGTGCTGCATCGGGCTGCATTGGGGTCGTGGCAGGCGGTGCGTTAACGGGCGCATCGATCGGCGTTAGCGACAGTTTGTTCGATTCAAGCGAATTTCCGTGCGGCCGCAGCGGAATGTTGTAGTGTTCGCGGGTGAACTGTATTCTAACAACCGCGGGCGGCTGTCGAGCCGTAGCGAATTCCGAATACCGACGGCGTCCAATTGTCCCGCCGGAAGTGGTGGGGTGCGATTGGCAGGGGTGGACGACTTCGGCCGCCCGCTGATGTTCGGACGACGAGCGCTTCTGTAAGCGCGGGCTGATGTTGGTGGTGGTGGCTGCCAGGTCCGGAGAGCTCTTTTCCGGCGTACGGGGCACTTCCAGCTGGCTGGACGGTGCCGTTTCCGGTATTTCGATCGTCGCCGCGTTGGACCCATCGTCCGGATTCGACTCGTCAAAGTATACGATCTCTTGAGCTACCTGCCCGTCCTGTTGCTGCGCGTCCCGCAGTATGGCAGTATCGTTCGTCAGCCCGTCCGCACTTTCGTAGCTTACTGAGGTGTCCTTGTCATGGTCTTCTAGCTCGTGCGTATTGCTTTCACCCAGATCCATTACCAGCTGGTCGCCCTCGTCGTTCGATAGTTCGTCCTCCAGCACCATCGCATCGGCCGACTGGTTTTCCAGCTGAAGCGACAAACTCCCGTGGAAGTTGCTGGGCTGGGCGACCACGATCGGTGCGCTGTTGGGCATCATCACCAGCCGACCGGCTGCGTACACTTCCGCCGGCGCGACCGTTTGTTCCGGCAGCAGTTGCTCCTGGTGCTGCACCATCTTGGGCACGGTGAACGGACTCAGCACGGGGATGGGGAATGCTTTGATCGGTTTCCTCAGCTCCTGCTGCTCTACCGCATTGCCACCGGCTTGGGTTTTGAGGGTGTCGACAGGCAGCTGTCGGTGCGCAGCAACGCTACTGTCGGGAGCTGCGCCTCCTGCCGCAACGAGCCTCATCCGACTAGCATCTAGCTCGGCCTTGCTGTGGACGGCAGCGGTTACGGATGTGACGGTGGGCTTGATCACAGTTCCACCGGCAGCGATCGTCCCTTTGTTGGGCGGCACGTACAGGGGCGGAACATTTCCACTGACAACGGCACGGACAGCAGCGGCAGTAGGTGGTGCAGCGCTTCTTCCGGTGTTCAGCAGCAATTTTGTTTGCTGCTGCTGCTGCTGCTGCTGGGCTGGCAGCTGCGGCGTGATCGAGATGGAGCTGACCGGTGGCTGCATCGGTGTGACAGCGGCATGGACCACGGCATGAAGCGACGTATTGGCAATTGCTACCGGAATGGACTGTATGGTCGCTTGATGCTGCTGCTGGTTTTGCGGCTGTTGTTGCTGCTGCAACTGCTGATCGATCGCACCCTGCGTCACCTTAATCGTGGTGCCAAGGGGTAGCACTAGCTTCGATCCACCAGCGTACAGTGTAGATTGCTGGGTGTGCAGCAGCGGCTGCGGGTTTAGCTGCAGGTGCGATGACACTACGGGCTGCACGACCAACGATCCGGCGATCGGAACGCTGCCCGAACTGAGCGATCGATCGGCGGTCGGCAGCTGCACGGTCGGGCTGATGGAAACCGAGGGCGTTACCATCGTCGGCACGGACGTTATTAACGAGCTGGTGGCCATCAAGCTGTGTATGGTGGTGTTGGTGGTGCTGGTGAGGGCAGGTTTCGGTGCAATCTGGCGATACATCCTCATGCCGGACGGTGCCGAGCTGCTGCTGCTTAGTCTCAGATCGCCGATCGTCCCGGACACCGTCGCCGGCAGTACGACGGTTGCGCTGGGGATGGGCAGCACCGGCACGGCGGTTTGATTCACGATTGTCGATTGACCAATTTTTGCCTGCTGGTAGGACATTCTGTTCGCGTTGCCAACCTGCACAGTCACGGTACCGTATTGCTAAAGGGAGAGAGGGAAAAATGGGTAAGAAAACAGGGTTAATGGAAATGAGTCACTTCGGTCGGTTTACAAACTGTTGGCAAACAAGCATTTAAGTATTTAGAAAGTTTTTTTAACAACAGCAACAACAACAATGTCGACGGGTCCAAGACGGTTTACTGGCATGACCTTAATTTAACCGTTTCCCATAAGAACCACCTATGTGGCGTTTTTCGCTTTCCCCCTCTCGCTCTCTCTCCTCCAACTATGCAAAATGAATTCCTACTATCAGCGTATCCTGCAGACATACACACCACGTGTCATAATAGGCTCGACAAACTGCACATTTACACCCTTTCCTTCTTGCGGGAGGGAACTGTTCTCACTCACGTACCCTTTCCCTCCGAACGCGTGTCGCGGGTGCATAAAAACACACAACAATATGATATGATCGATAGTGACGTATGTGTGTGTGTGTCTTGTTGGTGTGTTGGATGCACTTGCTGTCGGTGCATCGGCACTACCAACACACACACAGACACACACGTCGCACAAAAACCGAGCGGGCGAGTTGTGTGGGGACCGTACGATTTGGTGCGTACGTGCGCCATGTGACACACACTTCACTGCGGAAGAGTGAAAGAGGTATTTTTGCCTCGATGATGCTATTGTTGTGGCCTGATTAGGGACTCGGAACTCGGTGCAGCAAACACCGTCCCAACCGATACGGCCAAACACCAAGAGGCGCAGCAGCTTCTCACTCGGTTCTGCCGACAGTGCAAGAGGGAGAGGGGGCGAGCGACACCCGTGTGTGTCAGCATGCTTCATTGCTGGGGTTTCACAGCCTGGTTTGGTACACACTTACTTGTCGTACTGCTTAATGCTAAAACAACACTTTAATCCCAATCACAATCAGACACAACATACACACACGGTACGGCACGGCATTGACACACTATCGCTGAAAACGCTCGATGATCGAGCCGAGCAGTTGGCCAGGGCCTGCCTGCCTGCCTGCGTCGTATCGGAATGAATTTTGACAATTGCGCCACGGAAGAGCTTTCTTGTTGTGGTTGTTTGTGCACCACAGCAGCACACACCGAGTGCAAAATGAAACAAACGGGCAGATCTTACAGAACCGCCGTTGCTAGCAGCAACTGAACGATCGATCCGACCTGGGCTGCAATTTACACACAGTTTGGAAGCACGGCACACTACAGCATCCACACACATACACACACATACACACATACTCGCACACACCGTCGCGGGTGCGTATCACATGCCTGTGTGTTGCTACTGTCAAACTGCTTGCGAGTAGTTGGGTCGGGTTGGAAAAAGCGGTCGGATTTCACGTTCCGCGATGCGTAAGCTTACATCGAATAAATGCGTCACAGTATGTCGGGCACACTAGAAACTATGCTCGTGTTTTTCAAAACACGTGTGAGCAGCACACACCAATACCACACCTGCCAAACACGGTAACGGAACAACAGCACCACCAGCACGGAGTGTGACAGATGCGCCTAGAGAAGTGGAATGTGGAAGCTTTCTAAATAATAGACGGGGCGGGGGCACACGGAAATGCTTGAAAAGGGGTACTAATTAATTGCACTAAATGCACCACACAGAATCGTGCAGCAAATCATAGGTTTTGGAAATGTAATAAAAACCTTGACCAAAATCGGCCTACACTGACACCACATGCGCTGCCGCCAGCCTGCTGCTGCTGCTACTTTTCAGACCACATGCTCTCTATGCTGTGGTTCGTCGTGATGGGTCCCTTTTATCGTGAATGTCTGTCACACCCGCTCACTACTCGAAAACAAAAACCCTTTCATTCACTATATTCACACAGCATGCTCACACTAGTGACACCACACAGGGTTTATTGCTCCCTTCGTCCGCTCTGTTCTTCCACCCGGTGTGATGCACACATACACACGCACGCACACAATCTGATAACATCGTCCGCCCAATGGGAAAGAGAAGGAAAGTGAAATAATTTTGTGCAAGTCTTCTTTTTTTACTAAAAAGTGATACGAAACACATTCATCGATTCCGCGGAAAGCGCAACTGCCCTCTGTCGCTCGCTCATTCACACACAGACACACACACACACAGACCAGAAATCGAACAACGTAATCGCGTGGGGTAAGTGGGGGGAGGGGGGGGGGTCGAGCAACACAGACGGTTTACCGGAGGGAACTCCGATAAGATGCGATGATGGCGATGATGCGGCGATGGTGGTGGTGATTATATCTTGGATTTTCATTTGCACTTCTTATGTGCTAAATCTCCGTTGCGGCTGAAGAGAAGAATCGATTCCGCACAGCGATTTTCCGTCCCGAGGTGGCTCCACCGTGCCCCAGAAACGACTTACTAAAAGAGAGGTGAGGCTTTGTCGTGGCCTTTCCAGCAGTCAGTTGATGAGTCGAGGAGTGAGTTGCTCTTTATGGATGGAGCACGCTGTCGCTTTTCCCTTTTTAGGGGTCTTGGCCCCCAGTGCTTGGCGAACGAAAATGCCAGCACACCAGCACACCGCGTGGATGAGAGGTCCGCGAGAGGATATATGCCTACAAAATAGAAAAACCGTGATTTAATCAAGAGAGCAAACACACAACATACGGGCTGCCACCGCACAACTTACCGCGGGGTGATCAGTGATTGTTGCTACTGCTGCTGCTGCTGCCGATGGTGATGACGGCCATGCTCGAATATATCGCCAATATTGTGGGCACTACAACTCAACACCACACTGTACTGACTGTACGTGTAACCCCACCAAGGTTGTTGGCGAATTGTGAGGAGCATGCACAATCGGTGAAAATGAAACCAGTTGCAAGAGGGTACACCACCACCGCACCAAATTGTACGTGTGTCTCTCCCCCTCCGTGTACACTAGAGCTTAGCTGCTCTTTCTCCCCACTAGGAAAACACTGGCGCACGTTACATTCCACCGGAACACCATTCACCACCATATCCCGAAGGACAGAACACGTTTCACTGTGTGTTTTCTGCTTTTTCTTCTTCCTCCTGCTCGGTGGTGGTTGCTCTTTTGCTTGCTGTGAATTGATTCAACACACCACCTGGTGAACGTTCGCTTCAGCCGTCGTACATCCTGTGTCTATAATCCGGGCAAGAATATATTGGCCACCGGGGAAAGCATATTGTGCCACCGACCGTCGTTCTGTCTCACTCGCGGCCCGGTGATGGCGCTGATGCACGCGTTTCGCCTGTCCGGTGTGATGTTCCCAGTGAGTGCTCTGTTACGCCTAATACAAGGGAGCGGACACGAACCTGATTTAACCACGCGCGCACAATGTGCGAAGTGTTTCGCACTGGGACCGAGGTGCCCAGCAGTTTGGTAGTAGTAGCACACTCTACACCTTGTGCTAGCCAGAGCAGAAAACCAGAAACAACACACGTACGCACTACAAGTCGTCCGCCACATACAACTGTACCGACCGCGCTGTAACCATGAATATGTGTGCGCTGCTCACCACTACTGGTGCTTCGCTGAGCCTCCCCGTGCTAGTGTAGCAGGCGAGTGAGTGAAAGAGTGAGAGAGAGCAAGAGGGATAGAGCGAGAGCGATTGACAGAGAGCGTACGAGCGCACCGTGTGCCTCTCTTTCCTTCTCTTGCTCCATCGCGGCCTTCGGACGGGTTGCGTTTCTTCGCTAAACGAAACGTTACGCGCGTGTTATGCGCGCGGGCAGCGCGTTACATTCCGCGGAAGCGAAGTGGTGCGAAAAAAGGATCATCCCCCCTCCGCTGTCTATTGGGTAAATGTTTTTTTTCCAACCAGAATAAACGAAATAAAGGTACGATCAGCTGGCAAATGGACCAAACCCAACCAAACACAACATTCTTGCCTTACTCGAGGGCGCATTTTGAAGGACAAAAGGCGTGCAAGTAACGCTTTCCGTTTCCATTGGCAACACACCACACCGCGGACGACGTTTTGCGTAAATGCGTGCGTGTGAGCGTGTGTGTGGCTCCTTCACACAGTCCACGGCATATAAAACAAGGATTGTGTTGTTTCTTCTTGATGAAAAAATGCATTGGGATACGACACACAGAAAACGGAAATTACAGTTACAGTATCACGCAGCACCACTTGTTGTCTGTAACAACACCCTTTCCCCAGCACGGTGTGTGCGTATGTACGGCACAAGTGGAGAAAGAGAGAGAGAGAGAGTGTGTGATTACGAAATTTACAGCAAATGGTAGGTCACACCGTGGCAGCAGCAACTAGCAGCTTTCCTCTAATTTACCCCGTTGGTGCGTGTCTCGGTTGCGGATGATGCTGGGGCGCTTTTGTTTTCGCCACCCCCCCACCCGAGACAGTGCACCCGAATGCACAAATAGAATCGTTTGCTACACAACACTACTGTGCCTTGCATTTTTGCATAGCAGATGCCGCGACGACTGTCGACGGTTAGAGCACACCTGCTGCGCTCCTCTCTGTCAGGGTGTGTGTGTGTGGGTGGGTGGTGTGTATGTGTGGCTCTATGCGGGGCTTAATGCTGTTCTATTATTTCGCGTTTATCAGCGCACCGCGCGCGCACACACTTTCGCAAATCCGTTGTGGTTGTTGTGCGTTTTAATCGATGATGTGCGAGCACTGTGCACCTCTGCTTTGTTTTGGTAGCGCGCAACATTATTAGCAGAAGAAATTCTGGTGCACGGGGGCACGGGGCGGGTGAAACACGCTCACCCTTGGGTGGACGACAACGTGACGTGTTTTTCTTGCGTCCGACCGTACACAATTCGATGACGGCAACGACACACAAGACGGCCGTCCCTTCTCTCTGTGCACTGTGTGTGCGAGGGACATATATGCATTCTTTTATTTTGTTTTTGTTGTGTTTTTTTCTGTTCCTTTGCTTCTTGAAAGATAAGCAAAACAACACACCGTGTGGTGGAAGGAGGGCGCCGCGCACGGTGCACTACTTTCGTTTGAATTTGCTTCCTCACACACACACACACACATGCATACATACAATACGATGCACCAAACACTGCAACTGCCCTGACCCTGTTGCTTCTGGTGGGGTGAAAAATAGAACAAAAAAGCAGATAAATGGTCAACAACAACAACAACAAAAAGTTGATAACGAACGAATAATTCGAACCTTGCACACACGACAGTTTGACAAGCAGAGAGTGTGTGTCGTCGTCTGCCGTCTTCTCAACACGAAACAATCGCCACACGGCACCAAACAACGTACCCAAAACTGTACCCGTGAGATGCACAAAAGTTTGTGAAATGAAATACTTTCCGCACTAGGGACACACACTTTCAATTTGGACACGTTTTGGCACGATAAAAACGGTGCCCAACATCACGCCCGTGCTGCTACTGGCGACGTTGTTACCGTAACCGTGTGTGGAAGAGGTACGACCGACGTGAAGTTTGCAGCGAATCGCTCTTACCTTAATAAACCCCAAAATCGGGGTTGGCTGTGATCGAGTGTGTGTGGTGGTTCAGTACCTTTTGCGGGGGTAGCTTCGGGGCGGTGTTCCCTTTTGGGCCTGGCTGCTGATGATCACCACCGATCGGCCAGCCACAAATCGCCTATTTTCCTACTGATTACACACTGGCGCGGCCTGCCTGTGCTGAATGCCGTTGTTTAACGATGCGCTGCACGTGTGTGCGTGAAATGCCTTTGCCAGTCAGCGTTTCCCTATCCTTGTGCTGTGGCGAGCTAACTCGCGCGAGACAGGTAGAGAGAAAGAGAGCGAAAGAGAGAGAGAGAGAGAGAGAGAGAGAGAGAGAGAGAGAGAGAGAGAGAGGGAGGCTCTCTCTGGCTCACCAGCTGCTGTCAGTGTGCCTGACAATATCGCACGCACACATACACGCACATGCACACCATCGGCGGGCGAATCGGGCGCAGCGATTCCGCGGTATTCCGCGGTTTCTCCCACATTTGGCTGCGCTCTTTCTCGCTCTCTCGCACTTTTCTCCGAAAACAACGTTCGATTACACACCGCGGGTGTGTGTGTGTGGCGTGTGCGCTCGAATGTGTTCGTGGAATGCACATTTCGTGTACCGCAGAAAGATGAATTTCGTTTGAAAATCCGCGTCCGGAATATCCGTGCGGGAAAATGTAATGTTCTGCTAACTGCACACTAAAATAATCGTAATTTAGAAAGCGAACTTGATTTACCATTGGTAGATTGGGCTGCTGGTGGTGGTGGTAGACGTCAGCGTTTGGATTTGGACCGGTTCGGCCCGCTGATGATGATGATGTTGTTGGGGTTGGCGGCGGCGGCGGGGGCGCAAATGTCGACTCCTTCCGTCCCACGATGATCTCGCGTGCCGGCGGCGGCAGCGGCGGCGGCGAAGGCTGCTGCGTTTGATGAAGTTGCTGCGACGAGCCGAACTGCACCACATTACGGCCGTTCGCATCCGACGTTACCGTTACCACGTTGCCGTGGCCCGGGAAGTTGGCCCCGGGGCCAAGGGCGTAGGGTGCATTGTTACTGCCAGCATCCAGCAGGAACCTTCTGTCGCGCGTGTCGATCGACATGTGGCGCGTGCGGTGCGGCAGGGCAACGGTTCCGGCCCGGGCTGGGGCACCACCGCACGGGACGACCGTGAGCTTGCTGCCGAGGGACGTGTCCGGGCGGGGTGGCGCTACCATCGGAGCCCTTGCCGTTAGCTGCAGCGACGATGCGGACGGGTAGTTGCGGGGCGGCGAGTCTAGGATGATCATCTGGCCGCCGCTCATACTACGTGTGGTGGCTGGCGTTAGCAACGGGATGGACGGGGCCGACAGTGAACCATTGGCCGGATTCGGTCGCTCCATGGTTGAGCGGCGCGTTTTCTGTCTTGATCAAACACGCACAGGCAGCTTCTCCGAAACGTCGTCACACGGTCACCACTTTCGGTTCGGTGCACACTGGAATCGCACGAGAACAAACGATGGAAATGATAGTAATCACGTTCTTTCAAACAGCCCAGCCAAATCGCACACTGCACTGCATTTCCCGTGCACTCTGGACGAAGGAAAGGTGGAAAATGGTATTCCCGTCATTTGCTGCTCTTACCTCCGATGCTCAGCTGAGTGTACGTTCGCAAACACGCTCTCCGGCTCGCTCGCTTGCTCGCTCGCTGGCTCTCTCTCGCTCTATCTCCTACCCTTTACAAGCACGCACACACTCTCTTTACGCGCGATTTTTGGCGTTTCAAGCGAAACGATTTGACGTTTCGGGTGCGAGTGTGTTGGTGAGCTCGTCGTGCGCCGCTCGCTCCGCCAATCGCAAGCAGGACGACTCGATTGCCACAGATCGCGGCGGACCGCGTGTACGGGGCGAAAAGGAATGGTTTTGGATTTACTAGAAAAGCCAACAGCAGACCAGTATTGTTTAGCCTTTGTTTTGTTGGATTTTTGTTTTTGTTTTTTGCAGGAATTTCAGTTCGGTGTAGCTGTGTGGTTTTACATTTACAACCAAGTTCCAACAGCAACGGCTGCGGCGTTCGGAGAATTTCGTTTCAAAGCGCAATAAATACAACCACGCGTGTCATAGATCAGCTTCAGCGGTACGCAGCAGCGCCGACTAGATATCGGTGGGTGACAAATTCAACCACCACCGGTCTATTTTCTTTCACTATCGCGTTTTTATTGATAAAATGTATGAGTGTGTTTTTTATAGCACACACGGTATGGCATACGCAAAGATGAAAGCAAAAAATAATAAACACACAACACAACGTGCGAGACGTGCTCGAGGAGATAGTAGTAATGGTGCTTAATTTTGATCGATTGTTCGGTGGCAACACGCATCAACACAAATCACTTCAAACGTTGCTTCGGCTTTACACTGGGATCGTTCATTAAACTTTAATTTCGCCAAAAATTAAGCAAACTTCCGATGATCTTCGTTGATGTTCTTGTTACGACGCGTTCAGGGAATAACTGAACTGCTTTGTTTGATTATTCGACAGACACACCACAACATACACTACCTGTCTCTTTCTCTTTTCTCGCTTTCTCTCTCTCACACACATACACACACATGCACACACACTCTCTCTCTCTCCGCGGTGTTTCAGAGAGCGTATGTTGACATTGGCGAGAACCAGCGCGCTGTCAATGTGGTTGCTGCTTTTGGTTTGAAAATCTTTCAACAGATGACAAAATTAATGTTGGCCAACAGCGATTGTTAATTTAATCTATGCTAATGTAGATGATGCAACGTTTCTACCAATTTCCTTTGCTTAATGTTTGTAGCAACGGTAGCTAAAATTGAAATACAAACGCACAGCGGATACGACGACCATTTTAAATTGTAAACGGACAAGCTCGTGGTCACCTGTGGCTGTCAAACTCGAACGAAGTGTGCACACACGTGGTTGAAGTTTTGGCCACCAACGTTGCTATCAATTTTCGTTTCGGTTTCGGTACTGTGCCGGGATAGTACATTTGTTGTTTATGCATTGCTTGTCTTTAATAAGGATTTCTATGAAAATTAAGCATTCCTGCACATTATTGGTAAATGTTCGAAACATTGTTCAAATTCAACACATAAATGAAATGGGGAGATTATGTAAATCCATAAATAGCTGGTTTCCAGGCATACCAGCAGAAAAAGTCCAAAAGGTCATGGTATGTTCCATGAAATATTGATGTTGCTATGATGGCATACTGAAAAAGCTCTACGTGAGAAAATTTAATACAAACCTGTGGCCAGCAGCGGGTTTACAGTGTCGGGGGCCCTAAGCAGTAAGAAGTGTTGAGGCCCCTTTGTACATGATTACTGGGAGGTACTCGGCATCTGTCTTTGATTATGTAACATTTCAACTTAAATTTGGTTGCTGCCGGGGGGGGGGGGGGGGGGGGGGGGTGCTTAGGGTTCGTGTAACGCGGGGCCCTCCTTGCTAATACAGTGCCATATTCTATCAACTGTTATGGATAATGGACTAAAGATTCCGGGGCCCCTCATTGACGGGCCCCCCCGCAATTGCTTACTTTGCTTACCGTTAAATACGCCACTGCCTGTGGCTTACTTACTTACTTACCCGGCGCTAAAACCGCTACAACCGGTCTTAGCGTGCCTCAGGAGTGTCCGAAACCGGTCACGGTCCCGCGCCTTCGTCTGTCAATCCGTTATCCCGGGCTTAATGGCGGACGCCTCTACGCCATCTTGCCACCTCAGTTTGGGCCTACCACGCCTCCTCTGTCCTTGTGGACGGCCAAAAAAGACTTTACGGGCTGGGTCGTCCGTTTCCATGCGTACAACATGGCCAGCCAACCGGAGTCTGGCGAGCTTAATACGCTGTACGACAGTGTGGTTGCCGTACATCTCGTATAGCTCGTCATTATAGCGACTCCTCCATTCTCCTTCCACACATACGGAGCCAAGTATCTTTCTGAGCATCTTTCTCTTCAACGCGGCTAAGAGAGTTTCGTCAGATTTGGACAATGTCCATGCCTTAGATGCGTATGTGAATACCGGTACCGGTATATAGGTACAGTAGGTGACCGCTAACTGAGAGGTAAACAAGCTCCAGTTAACGAACAATGTTCGCTAACTGGAGTGACGTTTCTATGGATTGATTGTTTTGATTGGCGTTGTCTGGAATAAACATACCAAACTTTTTTTTTCATTTATGTTGATATAAAGTATAATAATTCGTGTAATAACAAAAAATAATAGCAAACGTAGGCAAGTGACCCTAAATTTGTTTGAAAAATGCACATTTGCGACAAATTTCTCTTCATGAGATTCCGGATGTTTCATGTTTTGACGTTTAAGTGTTCGTTAACTGAGAGTCACTCCAGTTAGCGAACCTCCAGTTAAAAAGCACTCCAGTTAAAACACATCCAGTTAGCGGTCACCTACTGTACTATATAGTCACAGCTTCGTTCGTCGCGACAGGTTCTTTGAGGTGAACTGATTTTTCAGGCGCGCAACTCAGCTATCATTCTATTGTCGTTGCTGACATTTGACCCAAGATAGGCGAATTCTGGGACGACTTCAAAAGTGCGTTCACCTATCAGTACGTAACGCCTACGTAGGTTTGTATTATTTATTGGTAGGGCCGCTGATGTTGCCACCATCAGTTTGGTCTTTGCTTTTTATCCGTCAATCCGAGGTTCCCTGCCGCCTGCTCGATCCCTGGGTGGCTTCGGCCGCAGAGCCGAGAGCCGCAGACCTATGATGCCTATATCATCAGCGTATGCCATTATCTGGATTGACTTATAGAAGATAGTTCCCGTAGCCTCCACCCCCGAGTAACCTGTGGCTTACTAATTGCTTTAATTCAATTGTCCACGTTCAGTCCACGTACTTACCCGTTGGGTTCATTACCACAAACATAAACACGCTTACATTTTCTGTTTCATTTATTTGTCGTTATTTGTTTTGTATTCTTTTTTGTTTGTTTGTTTGTTTGCTTGTCTTAACAAATTATTGATTTGTTTCGCTCCGGACAGCATGTTGCGTCCTATTTGTCGACGGTTTTTGTAACCGATTCATCCTACCACACATTCTTCCGCACTTATCTCACCTTCCCATCATACTTGCCTGCTGTTTTCCTTTGCATCATCATCAACCGTTTCCTGCTTCTGTGTTTATGCATCGATATTAATATATATGTTCATATATATATATTTATACGTATTACACTTAAACTCTAATGTGTGTTTCATTTCTGTTACTTTCACTTTGAAATTTTTATACTCATAATTCATATTTCATGTTTTCACTTGGTTTTCCGCCTCTGGATGTATCTGGTAGTCCGTGTGATTGAGTGAGAGTATGGGTGGTGTGTGGGTTTTGTTTCTTCTTTGAATGATTCGATACTATATCTGGAAGTTGTTTGTTTTTTGCCCCGGGTCTGTGGAAGGGCATTCAAAACATAACGTTAATTTTGTCGATTGTGAGGACCAGCTCCAACACGGACACTAATGCCACGGGCTCTGAAATTTGTTGCAGTGCACAGCAACATCACAACTAAAAGAAAAGCAATCAAACGAGCTTTTTCATGATTAAAGTCATCCATATACACAACACACAGTCAGGCAAGATTAGATCACCAATTACCGTGCCTTCCAAAGCACCAAATGAACGCAAACACACTTCACTTGATTAATTACACACGTGTATGAAACGAAAGGTTTCATGCCTTCATGTAAAGCTTTGCACCTAGCCAAAGCTAGTAAACGACAGAATTATTGAAAAAATGTGCTACTTCAAATAGTGTCACAAAATCAAAGATCGCACTTTACCCAACGTTAAAAGATGCGCTCTATTTGCCTGTCGCATAACGAGCGTTGTGTGTTGCGTCGTGTATGTGTGTTTGTTGGTTTTGTGTCTTTCTGTGAGATTTGTGATGCATCGCACCCTTTTTGCTACAAATATCTTTTTGGCTCACCAAAATGCCTTTTAATGCTTGATTATGGTTATGGTTTAGTTTATGCTTTTATTTGTTTTTTTCCTTCCCCTTCCATAGCCAAGTAGTCGTTATCGAACACATTTGCTTGCTTTTTTGTTTATATTTTGCATTCGCCATTCAGGAGAGTAATGGGGGTTCTGTATTTATGTTTAGACAATATCTGTTTTGAATTTTTTTCGTATCTTACACATCGCTTTGCATTTGCTTTTCACTCCTGATTTAGTGTGTTCCTCGAGTCCTTCGTGTCGTCCGATAAATTGCTTCACGTTCAACTACTCTTGGCTTCACCCAACCCATCATTACAACACGAGTGGCTCGTATCTGTCTCGTGGCCAGACTTCGTCTAAAACGCATTAACTCTCACTCCAACTGTTAAAGACTTGTTTATTTCGGTTTGACATTTTCATATTCATTAACTCTCTCTTCCTCTCTCTTTCCTTCTCCCGTTTCCTCTATATCTCTCTCGCCCTTCTTTCTTCTCTCTACTCTCTCACTCTCTCTCTACCTCACTCTCTGAGACGATGGATATAGCTTTGTTATCAAAATGTGTATCTTCATGCGTTCTCTACCATTTGCATTGTTGTCTCGTTGTGTTTATTTTCCTTTTCTATTTTGCTCCCCCCATTTGCTGCCATTTTATAACTTCCTCATCGGGTTTGCATAACAGCATCCCACCACCATTCACTCTTTTGCTACGTGTTTGATCAAATTAAACACTTACGCGTTTTTTCCACGTGCCGATGTGAATAGATCACACCTGTCGAAAAAGTGAAGAAGTTTACGTAGCAGTACGATTCCAAATTCCACTATTGGTAAAGGGATTCTAAATGTAAACACCGATTCTTCATCCTGTTTTGTCGATGCTTCGTGCATCCGAATGGCGCATCCTTTTGGGATTTTTAATAATACGTTCGCACCGAGGATGATCTCAAAACTCTGCAACCGTCTGCACCAGTTGCATGCGCAGGATATGTACAATGTAATGATTTCGTTTCTTGCTTTCTGGTACTGGTTGGTTGTGTTAGCGTTAGTAGTAATAGCAGCAGCAGTAGCAGTAGTGTTCTTAGCAGCACCGCAGTATTATTTTAGCAGACGTTGCACGGTTTTGCTTCCGTCCATGTTTGCACAAAGAATTTATAAGCATAGGTTTGTTTTATATTATGCAGCGTGTTATGTACGACTTGTAATACCAATTACACTCCACTCGAGTGTTTTCGCGCACAAAATGCACCTGGTTTCCTGTGATACACGCATATACCTATAGTTTTGTCGTTAATTGTGAACTGAACTAGTTCCTGAATCCCAATCGCCGTTACCACGTGGTCTTTTAATAATCACTGGTATGGATGTTGTTTTGTGATGGTACTGCTTCTGCTACTGCTGCTGCTGCTGCTCTTATCTGTACTCAAAGTTTATCGGAGCTTGTCCGTTGCCTATTGCTAAAACTCACATTAAGCTGCAATTACTGCCGGTTTCTGCTCAATTTGATGAGCATAACCAAGCTGGTTAGCTTTTGCTTTCCTTCCTACAACGGTGCGTGAAGCTTCCGCGTACAACGGCTCTAGTACTACGCTCTGTTCTCTCATTCCTAGTGGATCGCTCTTGCCTTGCCACCGTCGTCGAAATTTGTTGAATTTTTTCACCTATCCGGTTCTGTCTGCCTCCAAATACCAACGACGCCCAGCTACAACGTTCACTTTTCCCAATGTCGCACAGTCGAATTGTTATTTTTTTCCTTCTTTTTGCAAAATGTGTCCCCCCTCTTACATACATTTCATGCTTGCATTTCCTCCTTGTCGGTAACATTCTACTAACGTCATCAACTTTATCACAGTATGATTATTCTCATTTATGTTTTTGTTTTCTCTTCAAAACAAGCTTTTCCTTACTTTTTTTTTGTTTTGTTTCCAATTTTAGATGTTTTTTTTCCGTCTGCTGTCCCTACCGTTGTTTAGTATGGGGATATTTTGTCTTGTGATAACACCACTTTTCCTTTTGCTGCACACTTGCAATGCAATCTTTCTCGTTTTATGTCTGTGTATGTAATTGCGAATAATTTTAACCGACCGATTGGCGAAAATAGTAAAACATTTTGCGTCGCAATTTTTAAGAAGCTACTGATTACACACACACGCGCGCACCTTCAATCATTAGATCGTGTGTGTCGTCGTTGGGGCCCACCGTTCATCGAGAATGTGCGGTTTCGCTGCGTGTAATAGTACAATATGGCTGCCGCGTGCAATCATCACAGGGCTTATCATGACTGCAAATAACAGTTACAGTATGTGCGAAACCAAGCTGAGATAGTCCCGTGAGTGGCATTTCCTTCTCAGAGGGGGAAATTGTCTTTGCGTGGATGTTTGTCTACTAACTTCAACCTGTTGTAAGTAGTCGTCTAGAGTGGTTGGGTGTTTAAAATATTCATCTTCATGTTAC
Organism: Anopheles coluzzii; assembly: GCF_943734685.1. Taxonomy (NCBI): domain Eukaryota; kingdom Metazoa; phylum Arthropoda; class Insecta; order Diptera; family Culicidae; genus Anopheles; species Anopheles coluzzii. The sequence goes on from NC_064670.1 coordinate 115,286,215, forward strand.
CGGGAATTCTACCTTGCATGTAAGCTTAGGAGCAAATTAGTCTGATTGTGATGATCGTCGAGGTTTCAATTGGCATCGGTCGGAATTATGAAGGAAATGTTGCAATCCTGGAATCTCTTTGTCGAACCGATTTCTTGTTTTTTTTTGTGTTATGTAAACTGGTGGGAAATACTAATACAGTGCCGCACTAGTAACCATGCTAGCAACTGGCTCTGCCGCGTACTTTTTAACAAGAATGTGTCCCGAAAGGGCGGCTTCTACAAGAACGAGTAGTTTTACAGCGAAACCCGCCGGAGCAAACATTGTCCTCCAAGGCAAAAGCTCCAAGGACAAATGTTGGTGCTGCACAGCAAGAACCGTTTGCGCTGCTCTCTCTGCCCCAGGAAGCGATCCTTGTTCACAACTTAATCGAAGCGTTGAGTTATCGGCCCTACCATAAACAACAAACCAAAGCGTGTTGCGCGCGGTGCCACACTCAGATGTACACGGTCTGACGTTGGATGGAAGTAATTTCTAATGAGAAATGTAAAACGTAATGAATGGCAAATTGCTTGCACTGTTTGGCCTTCCTTCCTTGCAGTTGTCATGGCCTATGAAACCTGAAACGGGCAACGAAACATTAGGACCGAGGAAACTAGCGGGAACGAGGCTGGCTAGAGAGTTAAACGTACCTGGTAAGATGTCGACTACCTTCGTGCACGGCCATTTCGGAGCTCTTGAACTCGTTCAATTCCTTGCGGATGGCGGCCTTGTCTTTCGGCGTCAAGCGTGTCCACGGTTTGTCCGCCCGCCGGTCGTAGTCGTGCGCCTGCGTCACCTCAATGTAATCGTTGAAACGAATAATTTTCTTCTCCTTCAGCTCGTCGACCGTCGGCCGGAAGCTGAGCTTCCGCAGTAGATAGCGTTTCTTTTCCTCCTTTTGCTTTTTCTCTTCCGCCGGCGATTGTGCTGAGGAGTACGGATATGTCAGCATGATCAGTTAAGCGCGACGCTCTTGGGGCGCGACGCTCCCGACCGAATGATTGCAAATTCACTTACTTTTGAGAATGTTCCGCTCGACAAGCTCCTCGGCGGTGGGGCGCATTGACAGCCGGCGGATTAGGCGCGCACCGATCGCTTCCTTCGATTCCTGCTTCTCGTTGTCCGACTGCAGCTGTAGGATGTTCCGGTTGATCAGTTCCTGCCGGTCGGGCCTTAGTGCCAGCTTGATGGAAAGACTTTCCTTGCGCGCGATTTTCGCCGCCCGGTCCGCATCCTCGTCCCGGTAGTGGATCGGCCCGTCCGACTGGTCACAGTCATCGCCGGTCTCGCGGATCACAAACGGGCGAGCGTTTTCCTTGTTTTCCATCGTGCTCGGTAGGCCTATTTGGAAACGCATCGGTCGCGAACTGCCGATGAGCAATGACGTAGGCGTTGGGAAGTGAAAAGAGATTTGTTAGTATGTTCTTTACAAAGTTCGAGAGCGATCGAAAACGAAATGGAGGAATGGAATAGTGTGACTCTTCATTGCTGTCGATGGCAAAAAGATATGACACTTAGGTTATTGGGTGGTTTCAAGGACGGTACATTAAGATAATAACGTTACGAAAACAACAGGCATACAAACAAAACAAACCGAAGATGAAGTTTATTATCGTATGAAATCAAACCATATTGTGTGTTATCATAAACGGAATTGATATTATGGAACAATTAAAAAGTAAACTCAACCAAACAAAATGTGCAGCAGGGTAGAATCCGTACCGCAAAGAATGTAGTTATTATTTGATTATTTCAGTGTATTAATATTTAGCAAAAAGCGCATGCATTTCACCGTGGTATAATGAGCCTTTCGTTATACATTAATATTATTTTGAATATAGAATACAACCACTGACTGTTTTTACATTATAACAAGATATGAACTCTAGTATTTTACATATCTTTTAATTCCTCGTTTTGACACAGTCTCCACGAAGAATAACAATAATTAATGAATCGTGAAACATACGGCATCCACATTTCATTTACGGCAGTATGATTGATTCTGCGCTAGACAAAAGACAACTTTCGCACAAAACAATACATTTCCGTGGTCTGCGACTGCCAGCAAAAGACAACCTCTTACAACTCACGAGAGATATGTGTCTTGAACAATTTGTGCCAGCGCAAAGGAATTCCCCAAACCCCGGGTGGAGTTTAAACGATTCCCTTTTCTCCAAAATGCAAACGTATATGGCAGTGAAAGGAACAACGCTTGTCGGGGGCATTGCGAATTGTTCCATCGGGGTGACAACTCTGTGTGTGTGTGTGTGTGTGTTGCGATACCAAGTGGATCATACACAAATCTAGAGGAAGTGTGGCTGCTGGGACTGTTTCTCGTTAAGCTGAATTTTGACATACTTTGACCACCCCGGGGGCCCCGCGCATCCGATCCAATGTTTCACTGATAAATGTTGCTTCCGATGTACCACTAGCGGGAGTGTACAATTGAAGTCGCCGTCAGTATGGCGCACACAACTCCCATGGGCCGCGTTGCTGCGAAAGTTTCAAGCACCGGCACCAGCGTTTGGCTGGAGATTCCATGTTCTGTTCGAGATGTCAAAACATTCCACCCAGTCAGTTTCAGTGCAAAGGGGATGAAGCAGTGGGTTGCGGTGGGGTTGCGTAAAAACGTGAGAAGACATTATCATTATAATGGAATAATTTATCATATTCTTGCACAAATAATAGTGGTTTTGTCGTTTCCATTTAGCTCGTACCATCATCCGGCTAATGGTATCCCGAACCGGGCGGTGAGTGTGGAATTTTGCTGGTATGTTTATACCCTTCCTAAACGATTCTACTGCCAAACGCCCGCAGTCGACGAACCGGAACAGGAAATGGGAAGAAAAAGCTAACCGTTTTTAATGCAGACCGTCGACGGGTAACGATTTCACCCAAAACGGCGTAACACGGCTGCAACGCTTTGCTGCACCGCTAGCACAGGGGTTTGGTGGGCACTATTGGGCCAAGAACTACGGGGAAGTGCATGGCCCGGCTGCATCCGGAAAGCGTGCAAGGCAGTGCAAGCAGTGAACATTAATTTACATGCTCTGCGAGATATGCTACCACTGTAGACTCGGTGCACGAGACACGGTATAACACCACCGGCACGCTCTAATATACCCTATGCCATTGCGCTAGAGAGAAGGACGTGTTCGTAAGCATTTTGTGTTTTTATTCCACACCGGGCAGTGTTTGGGGTAGTTTGTTGAGATTAATTATTCAAATTTTAATCCGTCCGGGCTTTGGTGAGGTGTGGGGAGCGGGAGGAATGTTATGAGAAATTGGTGAGCTTTCAAACTCCCGAGGGTACTTCAGAATCGGGACGATGGAAGTAGTACAGTGTAGCACGATAGGCGAACTTTCCATCCTCAATTAATTGTAGTAATAGAGTTTTGTAGTACACGGATACAGAACCGTTGTTTGATGTTTTGCAGATTTGCGATGCATTAAGTTGATCGGGGAGAGAAATAAATTATGTTTGGCTACATTGTGCAGACTGTCAGGAGAGATAGTGGTTATTTTATATCGGATATTTACGGTTGAATTTTGCATAGGCTTTAAAGCGTACTGTTTAAAGAGCAAACATTCAAACGGAATTAATCATTGTCAACTACTGCAAAGCAAACAAAAATGTCATTTTAATTTGGAACCGTTGAAACCGTAGGAAAGACCACAAAAGGATTTCCAAAGCTCGATGTTGGGGTGGGTACATGAATGGTAAGAAAAAGAAGACCCTTCGAAGAAACGATCTTATGTAAACTAAAGCCCGGACACGGCCACCAAACATTAGACCATGGTAACGATGTAATATCTGACAGGTTCTTAACGTCACGTGTCTGTTACGGTGACATAATCGCGTTCCGTTCGTCTTTAACGAAGATGCAATCAACTTGTTTATTAGCCGAGTCGTCTGGCGAGGAGCACACACACACACACATACAATAACCAAGGAAAGGTACTACTAACGACAAAAGGGGAAAAAAGATTTTTGGAAACCAAACATAATGGAGCACGTACTAGCACTATATACAAGAGTAGACAGTACTAAGCAATTCCGAGCTCAGAAAACGAACCGTGGGTAAGACCACAGACGAAACAGTAAAACCAATCTGTGCATCCTTACAACACCGTACGATATACGTTAGCTTCGCCTAGACCACCGTTGCGATCTTATTGATGGTGTCTTTAGCTGCTGGGTTTTTATTAGTTTGTCGATCCAATGTACGTTCTAGGGTTAGCGAGTTTGTGTGCTGGGCAGATGTGCAATGTACATATCTCGTAGCGACTTTTGATGGATGGCACACGTTTGGGGTGCGGGTTTAATTAAATGGTTTGCTGCTTTCCAGTGGTGGAGTAACGTACGTCCTAAGTTTTGGGTGTGTAGTGATGACACAAATAGTTTCTCAATCAATTGTGTAGTGGTTTTTGCTTAGTAATCAGCAGTGAGGTAGGGTTGTGAAGACTTCAACAACTTTATCAACTTCACTGAGCCCCAACGTAAGCTATACGACTCCAACGACATCTACCCTTTATGATGCGAGACTAGCTAGAACCGGAACCTTCCGGGAAATATCCCTTGATTGGTCCCGGAGAGCTCTTCAAAGTACTTAGAAAATTCGCTAATTTGTAAGTCTGCAGAACACAAACGATTAGCATAGCAAAAAGGTACCGTTTGACTTTGGGTGTGTGTGTGTGTGTTTCGTACACGTTCCTAACAGGTTTTAATGTCGTAGAACGTTTGCCGAAAGATATCAACACTTTGCGCCATGTAGGTGTTTTGGGTGTTTGGTGTTTTGGGACATGGTTTCCTTGCTGCTCGAAAAGATTTATGTGTCCCCCGCGCAGTTTGAAATCCCTAGGAGAAATAAACAAGAAAAACGCCCTTTTACGTGATGCGGAAACTATCGGGGCGGCTGCCTGTGCCAAATATAGATGCAAGTGGAAAATTTCAACTGTTTGCTTCATTTTTTGATTCCATTGAAGTACTAAAAAATAATGCACCCCCCCCTCTTTCAAGGTCACCACCACCATTGGTTGAGAATAACAAATAACCAAATGCAGAAGTCAAACAAAGTCCGCGCACGTGATTCTATTTTCGAATGATAATTTTTCCGCACCAGACGCGTATCATTAACGCGCGCAGACGGGAACGCTATAGTGCGGGACGTTGTTCTTCTTCGAGCATAAATCATAAATCATTCAGCTTACTGACCGTACCTGACAAAGACGTGCGATAGCGGAAGAACATCCCATGGAAAGATCTAGTGGCGTACACACTGCCCAATTATTTTTCATCTACCACAACGGTCGATAAGCTTTAGGACCAGAAAAAATGGCGTGTTTTCTTGTCTCAGTCATGCTGTCTTTACTTTCCAGCATCGAAAGAAAGCTTGTTTTCGGGATTGGAACCGACTTCCTGCCAAAGGTTCGTAGTTAATTAAAAGTCTTATAAAAGGATATTAAGGTTTTCCTTCGTTGTTTTAGCATTAGAATTTTATCATAATAACTCAGCTGTTAATATGGAAAAGTTCTCCGCGCCTAATATTTAAATTAGTCGCCCAAGACTGATGGTGAGTTACTATACATGAGTTACATTCCTTTTACATTTTTATTTTCTATAATTCCAAAAATAAATAATGCTTATTTCCTTAGCCGGAAGTGATACGCACTAACATAGCTAAGTTTACAGCTGCCTACTTCAGAGTGGACTGTACACAATCATAAACAACATCCAAACGGTAAAGGGTTCACATAATACTCCATCATAAAGAGCATCTGACCCGGAAGATCATTTCTTTTATTTGAGGGTGCCACACGTAAACACTTGAAATTTGTTACACCTTGAATTTGTCGTTCCATGATGGGTGAAGAACACACAGAGCCAGCACACTATCGCTGGGTTGGTGCTATTATTTCCAAACAAAGCAGCACTAAACTCTCACAACCGGGAGCAGCTACCTTTTCTAAATCATAACCCATAAAAGCGCCACGAATGCTCATCCTTTAGGGACAGCAGGTTCGGGACAACTAACGAGTGATGTTGAAAAAGATGTAAGGTATAGTAGCAGCAACAGCAACAAGGATAAGAAAATACAGTTTGTCCACAAAACGACAACGGTCGGGATCGGCGTGGGTTGGGAAAAGTTTTACCGGCTTGTAAAATGGACAGCGAGAATGGAGAAGTTGAATGAATCCTTTTAAATATTAAAATCTAAAACCACGATCCCACGTCGGATGTGTACGCGGTGGGGTGAAACTTTCCCAGACACACAATCCCGCCGTGGGAACCCTCATGAGTCCGGAAAATTCTACCCGCAAAAGCGGCACAATGAAGGGTTTTGTAAAAATTAATTCGAGTGATTTGTAATACGTCTAACCGGTGGGTGCTTGTCGTTCTCGGAAAAGTTTTCCGCCAGCAACCAATTTTCTGAATGTCTTAAGCTGTACATAGTCTGTGTCGTGTTTCGTTTAACACAATTTTAGCCGTTGTTTTCATGAAACATATAACATTGCTCCAGTCGGCTTCTGTTAAGAGAGCCGAGCGTTTATTTCTTGACACATCTTGGCCTTCATGCTAGTAAAGTAGTAAATGTTACCGAAATCAAACAAGAGACCGTATTCGTTACACAAAGCAAATAAGAGAAAGAATCTCACGAACCACGAAGGACAACGGTACAGCTTAACTGATGCTGTGTATCAGTCATGTGTGCCTGTTCGGACTTTTCTGGGCAACGTCCTGCCATCATTTCCGTTTTGGCAATCAACCAGACGGACGCCAACGACCGCTTGGTAAGCTGCTACGGATTAAAAGATTCTGAAGGGAATCACTACTTTTCTCAATGCGGCGGTGGTGCGTTTTTTTTCGCTCTGCGGCTGTGCAGTAGCGTAAGAAATAATGTTACAGCGTCTCCGTAGTGCAAACAGTGTACCAGTGAGCGTAAACATACAATGCACATAAATCGTCTACCATTGCCAGAGGACCCGTGGCTTGGAAAGGCTGCTGATAGCATTTCAATTAGTTCATAAATGGCAGCGGCATAAAACTGCACGTCCTATTGTCTTGTGATGCGTGGCTGCACAGCGCTATTTAACGACTCATGCTGGTTAATGTGACACCACAGTGCACCAAGGACACGCAAGGCCGTCGGAGAGGTGCCGCCATGTGCAGTGTGGAGCAAACTAAAAGCTGCAATTGGCAGGGAGCAATGGCAAGCATGAATGCTAATCCAATTAATACTACGGAAGCTGTACGTGCCACGCAAGTAAAAAATAGCAGCACGTGACGGAAAGCGCAAATGATTACAGCCAAAACAGGGAGAGCACACGCATCTACAGCACGGGGCGGTAAAAGTGGCGTGAAATTTCACATTACAAAGTATGGTGTGTGTATGGTTGGGAAAATGACGATTTCCATGCAATAGATTCGTGGGAGATGGATCAGTGTGGCATAGTACTGTGGTGTGTACAGTGCTGCATCGTTCAGCGGCATCACATTGTTAACGAAATGCTTGCAAAAGGAACAAATAGTGTGTGTGTTGCGTTCAACTGCATGAATGTGTTTGTGTGTTGATGTTGATTTATACGGAAGAAAATTAAAACCACAATGACCAAAGGTTAGTCAACAATCAATCCATACCGTTAATGAATTAATTAATCAAACAAAAAGAAAAAAAGGAAAAAAAATCTCCAAAACAAAGAGAAGAAAACTAATAATCAAAGTGTAAGTGGTGTGCAAAATGGCAAAACAAGAGGAAGTAGAATAATAAATAGTATCTGAAATTACCATATTCTAATCCGTGGTCGTAAAACTGGCCTAAAATGTACAGAAACGAATGTAGGTTTTTGGTTGTTGAATAGTTTAAACATTACACAGGTGACGAAAGAAATAGGGAAATAGAGAAAGAGAGATACAGACAGAGAGATAAGTTGAGTTCAAGCAGAGGATAAAGATTCGAATTGCATTTTGGACGACGACAAAGAGCAGAAGACAGTTTGAAGGGAGAGTTGTAAATATCAGTAAAATGTAGAGAAATATAAAAAAAGAGATTTTGTCAGATAATTACAGTGGAACAACTGATCGAGTCTGATCTTATGATTTGTACAATCGAACCGAAAAATAGATAAATAAAAACAGTAACATGATGTGTTTGTAAAAGATCAGGGAGTAAATGAGCATGTTTTCCCGAAATTTATAGCACAGATATCAAATTCTTGTTACTAGAGTTTACTGTGAATGAGATTTGGTAAGGGAAATGGCTTTATGTCTCTACTGCAAGGGACTTCATTATTTCTAGAAATAGCAGAAAGAAGAAAACACGCTCCGAGTGGACTTTCTAGGAGATTAGGGGATCATTCTAAACGGTGCCACAAACGCTGGGGGAAATCGTGCTCGAATCTACTGGCTACCAAACATAACATCTACGAAACCAATCCAATCGATCATCATCAAATCGAGGATCGGCATAGGGGCGCATAGGAGAGCATGGTTCACAAAGCAACATGGTGACTGGCGAAGAAAGGGAAACCAAACTAAGGCAAAATTGTACTAACAGTACCAAACAAAAACACAGGGTTTTGTTCTGTCTCTCTAACCCAGCTCAATATTTCTCTCGCCGCTAATACAATACTGTACGGAGGGGTATGTTTGGTCGCCTTTGCTGCTGGCAGCATTACTTACTTGATTGTGGCGGCAGCCGGTGGATTGGTGTCGTATCGTACCGCCAGGGCACGATTGTCCTGCGTCGGGGTTCCCGGGTTGGAGCCTTTCTTCTTCAGCGCAGACTTCAATGGCACCGCGTTAATGTTCGGTTCCTTGGCCGGGATCTCGTCGATACGGTTCGTGTCAATGTTGGGGTTCGGCTGGGACATCGGGTACATGTAGTCTTCGTCTGAATCGATCTCCTCTTGATCATTGTTTTCATGATCTGCAATGTTCCAGCCAGGGGTAAACAGGGAATATATTATTACATTAGTTTCTATAGGGCAAAGGAGAGGAACGACCATGGATGATCAATGTGGGAAAGAATGGACTTTATACCTTTATTTGACTGAACGTTATATTTCATTGACTGCAGATAGATGCACGAAGCATTATCATAAGAATATCCCAAATAAAACAACTCCCAACGCTATTCATAGCGCTACTTGGAGTGTTGATAATGAAGGATTATTAGGTATAATACTCTACAAATCAACAACATTGATAAAACCATCCTTGCAGGTTTCACATTGTGTCTAGCTTTCATCGTAAATAAATCAAAGCATAAAACCATCCTTGCAGGTTTCACATTGTGTCTAGCTTTCATCGTAAATAAATATTCATTCATGTGATAAAGCCGATTGGAATTCCAAACCCAATGCATTTCCCTACCGTCCCAATAATGTATTTAATTGGCATACATCTCTCATTGTTAAAGGGATCGTTTTTCACGGGCAAACGAGATTATGACAACATTAGAAAACCATCTGCCACTCATCAACCGTGGCCCGTTTTTTGTCCCATGCTCTTTGATTTCTATTTGGCTGTTCACGAGTAGCGGGTTTAATAGGGATTAAATGTACGATGTCGTAATGGGATATGGAGGTCGAAAATATTCACATCATCAGCACCAACACATGCCAACATATAGAAAGTTAATGACGACAGCATTTCAAAATCTGGCAAAGAAACCGTTTCATTCCTTTTTCTGCTTTGAGCCGAGGCAAGATTGACGTAGCGATAAACGCAACCATTGCCGTTGAAATGCCGTTTGAATGTTTCACGGTTTCGTGTTTTTCCCCAATCCCATGTTCTGCTCATTTCATTCAGAAAATGGTCTTTTTCTACATAGAAAACAGACACACCAAGTAGCTCATTCCATCCGCCAAACCCTCTGCTATAGCTAACACTGCTTCATCTCCCTCGCGGGAACCGGTTCATTCATTGAGCCACTCCCACTCCGGTTGTTTTACTTGGAGCGCATTTCCCGGAGGAAAATTAAAAATAATAAACCCTCGTGCACTGTGCCGGCCGCGCAAAAAAGGAGCAAATCGTTGCAAAACACGATGCTGCTGCTGCTCACCACGCGCAAAAATTGCCAAAACAACTCTTCCGCAACGGCCGGAAGTGGAAGCTGCTCATCGGCGAGTTCGGCGGGAGTGAAGAAGTAAAGCAAGTGAGGTAACAAAATGGAAGGATCTGGCATCTGTGTAATGAAAAAAAAAAACTTACATTCCCTTTCCCAGTGCATCCATTGGGCAAAATACATTTATTAGTGTGTCTGGTGAACCTGATTAGCAGCAGATTCACACACACACGGACACAGCATACAAAGCGGCAGTCTATATGGGATGGTACGGTGGTGCGCGATTTCGTTGCCACCTGTTTTCGGAGCGCTCTGGGAAAGGAAAGGGTCTGGATTGTCAGCTGTTGCTGCGTTACTGCTCCTGCTGCGGTTACACGTTACCATCCGTCAGCTTAAACTCAACCCTCGTAGCCCGGTAGCGGTGTAACGATGAAGTATAATTATAAGCGAGCCGCTGTGGGGCATTTTGCTTCGTGACGGTTACACCGGTTTCGTCCGTTTCGCGCTACCGTAAGCCAGAGAACAGCCCGTCATAAGCCAATGAGCGGCGAAAATTGTGGCGGGCGTAAGCAAGGGTGTTGGATTGAAATTTGCAACTTCTTCGCACGCGAGACGCGGGTGGGCGGCGGTATGTTTCGATGTACGGGTTGTTAGTGCGTCAGTCGCAAAGATAAGCAACAGGAGAACACGCACACACACTAACCGGACAAGTTTCTCATCACACTCAAACCGAGCGTCGTAAGCTTAGCTTGGGGGAGGCCGCGGAACGGGTTGCGGCAACCTCTTTCAACACACTGACGTCGATGGTTTATTTTCAAACCCGGGGTGGGTTTAATTTTTACCTATTAGTTATTTTTCTTCTCCACTCGCTTGGAGCATAACCTTTAATTGCAAGGAATCAAATACGGGGAATCGTAAAATTGTTTCAATCAAATGCTTCAGATCGTAAGATTACTTACGTCAGTATGGACAATAACACAAGTAACCTATTTATTCATTTAACTCCAATGTGCTGTGTGCACAACAGCAGTTTGTTTATGTGCAGCATTTAAGGGTTAACGCATTCCACAGTAACCACTTTTCTACGGTCGACACGCTTACACCCCCACAAACATCCTGTTGCATAACTTACAAAAAAGCACACAAAACAGATCGCTCATAAGCAGTGGGGCAAAGTGACGAAACCAAAACACGAGTCCAGCCTATATTGGTGAAAGGACAAAAAGAAAAATGAACGTAACCGGAAACGCGCACGCCACGATCGCGTTCGTTTTGTTTATAAGCTGCTCAGGTTTTCAAAATTTGGCTTACAAATACATACATTATACAGCAGCATTTAACTACCGCGTAAGAACAGTCTAAAAAACGTCGAAACTATCAAGTCGGCTTTATCTGGAGGTAAGTGTCTGCTATACTCGTCAATCATCTAAATCACGTTGAATTTGGCTGTATTTTCTAACGCCCTTGGACGACGAAAACTTTAACACAATCACACTTGTACCGCCACAGTAAATACATGTTTAAGCCATTCTTCGTAAATGCATTCAAGCCCGCTTTCAAGCATTAACAATGGCATCAATACAAGAGCTGCATTTAGAGACAGTGTTGCCTGCGGCTAAAGCAATCACTGCAAGGGTGCATGCTGCAGTGCGCGTTAGTGTCGATAAAAGCGTTAGAGTGTCGTGCAGTTTGTGTGTGTTCATTTTTGTTAATTTCATTTGCAGGATGATATTGAAGCAGAGCACACACACACACGTACACAGATTGGAGAGGAAGGTGTACAAGAGTGAAAGATGGCGGTGCTATTTCGTGCTTTAAATGTTATCATTTTTGCACACCTAAAAAAGCTTTTTAGTTTACAGCACTAAGGCACAGTAGGTGAGCGAGTGTGCGCGTTTGTCAAGAGTGCCATTTATCGGCATTTTAGAAGCGTTGTTTCTAACGTTCTAACGTGGTTCCCAGTAAGCGTCCCGAATTTCCCTGAAATCTAACATTTTACTTTTTTGAAAAGTGGCAAGACGTTCTAATAACCCAGCTATTATGGTGACACTGCTAGTTCTCTATATCGGCTTGCATCGCTATTACTTACCGTCGTAGTCGTAATCGTTCATATCTAACGGTATAAGGTTACTCATAATACTACTATTGCTACTAGTGGAATGCACATTCGGTGGTTGGCCTCCGCCCGCGATGCCACCACCGCCACCACTGCTACTGCTACCGCCGCCGCCGCCACCGCTACTGCCTCCCATGCTTACGCCACCCGCGCTGGAACCGTGCGAGCGCGTCCCGGCCAGCGTTGGGCTGGGCGTGGAGAACATGGGCGGCGGTGGGATGGGACCAATCTCCGACACCGGAATCGGCGGTTCCGGCAGCTCCGACAGCACGATATGATTAGGCAGCCCATGGTGCCCCCCGTGGGTATGCCCGTGGCCACCGCCATGCTGCCCGTGCTGCTGGGCCAGCTGCTGGGCCTGCTGCTGCGCCTGGTGGTGCTGCTGGAGCTGCTGCTGCAGCGCCTGGTGGTGGTGCTGCGCCTGGAGAGATTGCGTTTGCTGCTGCATCTGATGGTGCTGCAGCTGATGCTGCTGCTGTTGGCCGTCATTGGCCGGCGGTGGTGTTTTCCTTTGATTATCTTGAACTGCTTGAGCAAAAAATATAGAAACGAGAGAGAGAGAGAGAGAGAGAGAGAGAGAGAAAAAGAGGTATTAATTGTACACGTTTGAGATAGCGCAACGGAGCTAGTCGAGAGTATTAAGAATTCGTAAAGTTTTGCACGACTCGATATGTATTGCTTTGCCGCTCTTTGTGACAGTTGGGGAATTCTGTTTATGAGCAAGAGTAAAAACAAGACATAGACATTAACTGGCAACATAATCAAAACTTTAATCACCACACTACACACAAAATGGAACATTTGCACATGACCAACACGCTTTTTGGACTTTATTGCAGGGAAGAAAAAAAGTAATATTATTATATTAAAACAGTATATACTTAACAAATTGTACAAATGGAGCGTAAAACAAGTGTCATTAAATCATCAAAAATAAATGTAAAAATGTTCAACAAAAATCATTTATACTCCATTTACCATGAATTATGATGGTTTAGAAAATTGCTTAATTACATGATTATTTTTCCAAATAAAAATACAATTACATCACACATTTGTATACACTTATGTTCAAGATTTTCCAACGCGCGTCTGTTTGTGTCTACCCATTCCCTTAAGAAGCGGACTAAAGAAGAAGCGGCCCAAAACAAAAGTTGCCCGATCATACTTACAACCATCGCCATGATAGCAGACGATCCGGCGCGTCAGCTTGGACGGGCCCAAGCTGTTCGGACGCTCCGGCTTGGTAAGCGGCTGATGTTGTTGCGACACCATTGCATAGCCAGCACTGTTTCCACCACCACCACCACCGTTACTTTGTCCGATGCCACTACTGTTGCCACCATCAGGTGTTGCTGAATGTCCCGAGCCGGAACTACCGGACGAATGACCAGCGCTAGCACTGGAGGACGAAGTGCTGATGCTGCCACCACCACCGCTATCGTGATGATGACGGCTGTCAAACTTATCCTTGCGCGTTTCTGCGATCGTATGTGTGTGTTTGTGTCAGACAGTCAGGAAGGAATAGTTTTGCAGCAGCAGCAGCAACAAGATGACACGCGACGACAACGCCAGAGTCATGGGTGTTAGAGTGTGTGTAGTGAGAGTTTGTGTGGTCGAAAAAGCACAGTGGACACAGAGCAGCGTGACAAAGCGTTACAGGTGGGTGGAGGAAGGTGTCATCGTATCACAATTGTGCGGTAAAGCAGGTAATGGCGTTTTGCAGCAACCGATTGATTGGTGGATTGGTTTTCCACGGTTTCCACGTTTGTGTGTGAGGCGTGCGCGCAATAACGTGTGTCAACATTGTTCGTTCGTTTATCCCGAGATGAGGGGGGTGGTGCAACCACGTTAGTTCGGCAAAAAAGAGAGGAAAAGAAAAACCATACTCAACTCGTGTGTCGGCACAGGAAGCACCGGAATGGGTGTGCGCATGATGATGGGTGGCGGCAGGGAAAGTTTCGCGTGAATTGGGTTGAATGAACAATATGGGTGGACACAATGGAAAATGCATTCAGTGAACAGTGAATAATGAGCAAGCAATCGAAATGTGGAAAAATGAGGTTAACGTTCATCCATTCGAACTGCGCTTGTAAGCGTTGGTGATGGAACAGATGGACGGGTGTTATTTACAGACTGATGCACTTTGATGCTTTGAACTCACGATGCAGCTGTATTTAGTGATTCGCATTTGGTGGTGAAAATAGTACAAGCTATTACTTTCTATTTCTATTCTAAGGGTAGCAATCATTCTTAGGAAGCATTTTATGTTTATATTATTAGTTGCCTAAGTTTTCTATCCACTAATGCTATTATTCAACGTAGATGCTATTTCAGAAAAATATCTAAATCATCCTTCTAACAATGCATCATAACAAGTTTTAAAAAACATACAAATAATAAGAATAAATCAAATCTATTTCAAAACCCAAAGTCTGAGGATCTGACACTTAATGTATCTTAGTATATGAAAGTTACCGTGGCCTTTCAGTCTTATAATCACAAAAAGATCTTCTTGGTCGTAGTAGCAATATGTCTTCGGTTATAGACATCATAAGGACAGAGGTTGGTAAAACGGTTGGCACATGATTGAGCACAAAACCGTGAGTCGTTGTGGACACTCGAGCAGTAAACAAAGCCCGCAAACGGTTATGGCACCTTAAACGTAAAGCATAATCGATCGAGATTTTTATGGAAAACAATAAAAAATCTCCCCCTTGCAATCAAACCTATCTTCCTCTAATCTCTTGTTGAGTCAATCGCATGAATCGATCTTAAACTGACCTTTTTATCGGCTATCGTCGTAGTAAATACTAACGAGAATGGCGAAGCGTTTCGTTTCACAAGTGATTCACACGAGCTACTACATTTGATTGTAGGTAGAGGTAGACTGTTATGCTCATAAAATTGTCGCTTGCGAAATACACATTTGCGAACGAAACATCGCAACACACACTCACGTACAGGTCCTTCACACGTAACGTGATGATGCTAAATGTGAAAGTTTTTCACCCCCAGAGCGGTGTATGCGCACGTGTACGCATGGAAGTTGCGACAAACATTAATAAACAACACAACCACGTTGACATGTTCTTGAGACATTCTTGGTTCCGTTTTTTTTTCTCCCACAATTATAATTACCCACTCTGTGTACTAAACAGAGGCACTTTTCTAACTTTTCCCCATTTACGGTGTCGTGCGCTGACGCATGACAACGATGGTGTGTGAAATGTTGGCTTATTTTATTAGTTGGTGGTGTGGGTTCGTAAAGTTTTGTTGTAGTTTAGGTTCAGAAATTGCAGCTCAATACACTGCATGCATTGGGGGGGTTGGACTGCTTGACTGTGTGCCTGGGGCAATGGCCAAAACGGGTCAAAACATTGGCGGCACGTGTGAACGATGTTTTGGTCCACTACTTATGAGCTCACACACGGTGTCATGATCTGTCACTGCTTACGATTCTTATTTTCATAAAGAAAGCACCGCCGAAGAGATTTACCATCGTTTTCACCCTCCTCTGTGTCTCGTGTGTTGTTTTTAATAGTCTAATTATACCGCACTCGAAACCGGTCGGGTAATTAGTGTCTGGCTCGGTTTTCGTCAGCATGCGATTGCTGGCGAGCCTTGCCTTTGGACTCAAGAATGCGGCCAAAAATGTGAGCCCCTGTGTTTACATCGATGAATCGGGATGATGGCAGCGTGTTTTGTTTTATTTTATTAAATTTTATTTTTAAATATTCGCGCAGCGTCTCCGGAAACTTGTATTCCTCCACAAATTCCAATTGACATTTTCACTAATTAAGGAAAATTTAAATTAAAAGACCAGCAGGTCAGCAGGATGTTTGCGAATGTTTGAGCAAAGGAAATGCAAGATAAACTTTCTGCCTCACACTTTTAACGAAGGAAAACACCCCTTCAGTGGCGAAGAAAAGGTTACATCTGGCCGTGAGGCTGAATAAACATTTGTTTATTTACACTGAACCTTGAACCTGAAAGCGTGTAATATACAGCTTCATGGTCATCGAATTATTTTGTTTTCAAAAATGTGCGATCGAAATAAATAGTCAGAAGAAAATAGTAGAGCAGTTTCTACCATATAGAATAATATATTTTTGTAAACGGAGGCACATGGTGAAGCTTTCAAAGCACGCTCGAGAGCCGTCGCTAAACATAACATTTGTATTTGCTTTATTTATAGCAGTGGCGTTTCCGTATCTGACTTCCTAATTTGCATACATTTTAGCACTCATAACAATACATCACGCACGTATGAGACGCCGGTCCATAGTACCAGGGGACACATATATGCATATTTTATGTTCACCACAAGTTTCGATGCATGCCATCGGCAGATCAAAAGGACAAAATAGTAAACATAACACAGCACAGCACAGGACAGCACACACACCCACATAGAGAAAGAGTGAAAGAGAATGTGCTCTTATAGGAACAAGCATACATAACATATTTCATTGCGACGGTGTCTAGCCGAAGGGACACCCCGAAACAGATGATATACGTTCAATCGAAAACCGCACAAAGGATACCAGGGTTTGATAAACCGGTGCGCGTGTATTTGCAAGACGATGTAAAGGCCATTAAAACAATGTCACTTACTGCTGGCACACGGGGTTTTGCGTTTTTTTGTAGTGTCAAAAGTTATTTTATTTGCCCCCCATTTGCCTGGCTTTATCCACCCTTCGTGTAAATACTGCTAAACTGCCGAAACATGCTGACGGTGCTGTGCTATCGATTATGTACGGCAGCCACGAATGGCAGGAGATATGGTTTGCGTATAAGCCGTTGTTACACACGCAATAGTGTCCTATAATCGTATGGCAACGGGGATATCTCGACACGGATGACCATTTCAGTGTCATTGTCAATGTCAGGGGCTCGGGGGTTCAGCAGTAAACCCAAGGCTCGGCGGCTCGTGTGCTGTGGGGAGAGATCGTTGCGAAATGACTGGGGTTCGTATATTTTGTTGGTTTGCCGCCAAATGCTAATACACGTATAAGTATGCACATATTGCGTTTTCGCCTTGACTTTGCTTTTCCACCGCACCGGGATCTTCACTTTCCTTGAGCTTGAAGTGTCAGGTTGTCAATTGTCTCCGAGTTTTACTTTTTGGCAAATGCAATGATGTGCCGTTTGTCTGAGGTTAGGCACAGTGGGAAGCACTCACACAACCTAGTCACACAACCAACATCAACAGATGCCGAAAGTGAAAAATGCCCCGACAAGAAGAGTTACGGCACAAACGGCAAACACGGTGCTCTTTCAAACGTATTTTTGCTGTCACTATTTATGAAACGTTACCCCGCTTATCGAACGTGTGCGGACGTATTTATTATACCCCTTGTTTTATCGCTTTCGGTTTCCCTCCCGTTGCAGCTCCTGCGGGCCGTGTTGTGATGTAACCAAGCGCTCCAGACGGATCGATTAACGTTTCATCCCATAAATAAGTGAAATGTTTATTCATTAGCCTACCCCGCCCTGGCAAACGGCGAAACGATGGGAAATCGATGTGAACAAATACATTTATTCGGCAGCGGGAACCCGCACACAGTTCAAAGGTGAAGTGTGAAGTGTGTGCATGGCGTTGGAGGGAGAGGCAGTGAATTGGGGGTGCTTAAATGTTGTCGCAAAATTGATTCCTGACGCCACGTGCCAACAGCGTCCACGGGACCAGCCAATCCAGCTGATGAATATTTATGAAAAATGTTCAACGGACGGTGGTGGTGGTGGAGACGCACACGCTGGACACAGCAGCACGGCCGATGAATTTGAGTATAATGCAGTGTTTACGTAGAGATATTTGTATTTACACGAGCACAGCAACAAAAAAAGGTGTAACATAATATGATAATGCGTTTTACATTTCCCCAATTGGTTGAAGTTCATACCGAGCATATAGATATAAAATAAATGTGTAATGTGCAACAGTGATAGTATAGATGATGAGCACCGTACACTCGAAAAATTAATATGCTAGGTTATTTTATTGTACAATTTATTACCCTTGAAGCATATCTTTTTTATGTTTTTCAAGTGTTCAAGAGGTTTTACGAGTGGTCGCAATGTTGCAATTTAAATTAGCGTATACAAAACCTTTCTCTACTTCAAACACACACAAGCGCATCATAAAATGCTCGGTTTAGTTTGGTACTTTACCTTGAACTAAATGCTGAAGTGTAATAAATTATGAAACACTACAGCTGGTGCTCAGCACAAACTCTGCCCCCAAAAACTGTGCAACTTTAAATTGCATTGCAATATTTAGTTTGGTTTCGAAAGGCAAACACAAATGTAACAGCTGGAACAGGCGCACCAAAATGCTCGCTGTGTTGTCAGTGGCGGTGGTTGAGTGCAGAAAATTGAATGTTTTATGCTCTGCAACCGTGAATGTGAAAATTACCTGTCACTACCGATATGTTTGCTAATAATTAATGTCAATATTTATTAGACGATCCCGAATGTTTGCAGCACGGTAATGTTTGTTGAGCGCATTGCATTTAGAGAAAACACTAGTTTATTTAGCCTATTGGCAAAGTTCACATTACATTATTGGATTTATGTTTGTAAATAAAATGGGAAATTGCTTTTGTGCGTAAGTATGTAACTGTTTGTACAATTAGATAGAAACCCTATTCAAGCTAGCAGCAACCATGGAACAAAAGAAACAAATCGAAGAGCAAATTAATAAAAATATTTCATTTCAAAAAGCAAAATTAAATGTTTTCTTGAAGAAATAAAAATTGGCGTGCCTGCAAAACGGTTCAACGAATTGAATGTGTTGTGCAATACTTTCGTACTCGTAGCATGAGGTTAACGAACGAAACGGTTCCCGCACAATTGAATCAATTAAGCGAAACTCATCGGAACAGTCGGCTCTCGAAGCATAAAAATAAAGATTCGAACAAGTGGCACATTGCGGGTTAAAATAAATCGAATAGCATCGGAATGTTGCCACCAACACGAAACCGTAGCCACACCACAACATTGAGGTCAATCAATCAAGCATCAACAGGCGGCGGTGGACCGGTGAGTGCGTGAATTATTCATTCACTTACAAACGAGTTTATGTAACCGATTAGATTCGTTGCTGTAGACGACCATTTGTACTGTTTTTATATGCCTGGTCTGGTGAGTTTGTCACGCTTTAATCTTGCATTCACAGTTGTGAGACATTTTAGCAAATTCTCTTCGCACAATTTCCAAGAATAATCCCAAATTCATTACCACACACGTTGATTGCCAATTGAGTCTAACACACCTGCTGCATTGCGAACTTTGATCACCGATCAGTGTATTTGGAAAACTGCCAAAATTGAATGCTAAACACACGCAGCTATGCTTTCACATTTAGCTTCGTATACGCTTAAACCGTGCAACTTTAAAGGTATGCTGTGAACCGTCCCACCCGAATGACAGCTCATCACACGCTGAAAGTGGTGCTGGCTAAATATGGTCCACGGTTAGAAGCTACCCGACGAGACTGAAACACTCGGTCCGCTAGGAAAATAGGGGGCCCGGGTAAGGTTAATGGTAGCTGACAGCTGGATGCAACATTTACACCGTAAAGTAGCCCGTCAGATGAAAATGAAACAATTACCACTTCCCGTGCCATCCAGGAGGAGGAGGAGGAGGAGGGTGTGGCACAAGAAATGGCACAGATTGCCACAAGGCGCAACTGCTACCTGGAAGGAATTTTTAGATCAGCAAACATCGCAACGCAACGGCAACGATGGAGACGCCCGGTGGATCGTGGAAGGTTGCTTTCCGAGTGGATGGAATTTCTACGAAATATTTCAATGAAATAATTCTTCGAATACAACGCTACACTGTATCGAACCGTTTTGTTAAAATAACCGGGTACGAGTTATCTTTAAAAGCGCCTGTTGATGTAAAAACTGTTAAAACGGAGCAGCTAATCTGTCAAATGAGGGTTTCTACTTTGACGTAAGCGCAATAATAGTTGCGTTAAAGCAGTGTTTACGCTGGTGCGGGTTGCGCTGAAGAACAGCTTTAATGCGCTCGAGTGCAACATAAACAGCAATCAAATAGAGTAGAAATCATTTTGTTATTTTGCTTCTCGCGTAAAGCAAATAGTACGCCGCGACGGTGCACAGTTTATTCAACTGGCGCGCGATAGGGGCGTTGCCCGTTTGTTTATCGCCGTGGAATGGTATAGTGCATTGGCTGGCAGAATGTGCAAATAGCAGCAGGGGCCGGTAAGCGATCGCAGACAAGAATGTTTAAATATTGCGTTCGGATGCTACTCTCCCCCACCTCACATCGCCCGCCCGCACATTCTGTGAAATGTGAATTTTGCAAGCGGTCGTTTTTTACATCGTACCGTTTTGGATTACTTTCAAGAGAAGAGGATTGAGAAGCATGTATGTGCATTATTGGGATGGTGCCGAGATCGTTAAGTTTCATGCCAGTTAAAGGGATTGCGGTTCGTACAATTATTTGCCACAGATAATGGATTAGGAGTTGATTTAGACAGTATATGTCTTGGGAGAATATACATAAACGTAGGTATTAGTTATGGATCAGAGATATAGATCACAGAAAATTATAATTGTTCTTCTACTCGAATTTAGTTGATTCGTAAAATAATAACACCAATTTCTCGTCTCATAACGTCTGAACATTGAAAAGGCTCTCTAACGTCCAGAAATTCTAGAACGACAAATTGTGCCTGAAAGTATTTGCTATATTTCGTGTGATAAGCTTTTACCAAGAATACATATATCGTTAGCCCCAAGTTCGTTGTTATCCTCAATTATTGCCCCAATAAACCGTAAGTGGAGAAAAGTTGTGATCATCAAGGGCAAGCTTTCTTCAAACAAAACTGTAAAATGCTTCTTCGCAAGCGCACATAAAACCCTCCCCAACCTCAGAAACATTGATTTATTGGAGACTAATTTTCAATCCGTAATTCCATTGACTGACTCCGTCAACGTGAATGAATTCCAAATTAACTCATAAATTTGCTGAAGGAAATTTCGCCCGACATGCCATCGGGAAAGCGCACAAAAAACAATGATTGGCAGACCCGCCACTGGGTCCTTGTAAAAAGAAAAGAAAAACACACACACATACATAAAACAACGACAGAAACAAACTCACGAAAATGAAAACCGTCTGTTCCCTAACCCAAAAATCCGTTCTTTACAACGCGAAGGAACGGGAACTCGCTGGCGTGGTTTGGGGCGATTTCTTTTAATGCTCCCCCCCTCCCCCAATGCCGATAAATTAACTGCCGAGCCGAGGTTCTGAAACTGAACGCCGGAAGTGAACCGTATGCTACCCACCACCACCATCATCGTCGTCGAGCGATTCGTGCTGCTTGATACAGTCGGTGTTACGACCGTACCAGTTAGCCAGCGAAAAGCGTCAGGCTTTTAGGAAAGGATCGCTAAAAAGGGACCGATGGCTTCTTGCTCAGTAAAAGTCGTCAATCGATACAGGTGAAAGGCTCATTGAGGGACGATTTTATTTTTTCCTTCGCTTTCCCCGTATGCTCAATCAAACAAACAGTCAATCTTGCCTTTTTTTCTACTTTAACCGGAAAGGGTTTGCACATACAACACGCTCTCTGTTGCTTGGTTGAACTATTTAAACGGTCAGGATTTCAAATCAAGATATCTTAAAACGTTCCGTGGTTGGGGTTGGGAGCGTTTAACAAAACGGGGTATGGAATTGCTACGATCAAGCAGATGAAACAATACTAATAACATCATCCCATAACGCGCTTTTCTATTCAAAAACAAAAACAAAGCGCCACTGTAAAAAGTACGCGATAAGAAGGTTGTAAATTGGCTCAGGAAGACGGATTTTGAATGAAATCGTTACCCATTCAGACGCGGCAAAGCTGTTCTGTGTTTATGGGTTGAGCGGAGCGCAGAGATCTTCGAGAGCTCCTTCACGCTTTTACATTGAATAGTCCTGTGAGGCGGCAGTTGTGGTAGTGATTTTGGCAGGCCCTCAAATAAAACCTATTTCCCTGCAGTACAAAAAGCTCCAGCCGTTGGGGCTTTATGTTGCCGAATGAAAGCCGGCATCCGGTGGGAGGCAGCTAGATAGAAATGTCTATGCTTTCTGCAACCGTCTTCTTTTTACGGTTGTGTTGTGATTTCACCATTTGCTGAATAGAACGGAACACGGTACGGTGGAGGGGGGTTCAGCTTACGAGCTCTTTCGCAAAAGCCTTCCATTCCATTAAGAAAGCGGTTCGGCGATACACACAGAATGGCCGTGCACGCCAAAGCCAGCCGAGCGTAAATATGTGTGTATTTTTCTTGTGTCGATGAAATAAAGGAAAGACAAACTAAACCGTCGAATAACAACCAAAACCGTGCTGAGTGTACATGTACGGTCTGATAACTTCGAATAAAAATCATGCCGAATCCTTCCCGCTAGGGCTGGGGGGCAAATGAATCACAAATGCGAACGTGTGTGCGAATGGGAATCGTACCAGCGGCAAGCGAATCGTGAAAGTGAGCATTTGTGTAAGAAAATGAAGTAATTTAATCATTTCTTTCAGTCTTCATTTGTGTGTGTGTGTGTGTGCGTCTTTGTACACTCCATGATTGATGAAAGTCGGATGAATGCACCACCTTCGGTTGGCATGCCTCCGCCATTTTACATTCGACTGGGTGCGCAGCATTTTTGGGGGTTTCACAGCGTAAAACTTATGGGCCACCAAAGTTTATTTGCCCCCGAAAACGGTCCACTTCTCTCTGCCTCTTGTTCTAGGCAGCATTGCAGCAACTCTCATCTGCGATGCTTCTTTCGCAGCCAACAATCGAAAGTTAGGCTCAAGTTTTCCCCTCGCTAAACAAAACTTTACTGCAGGAGCTTTCGCCAATAAATAAAACGAAACAACGAAATTATACGGCATCGCGTTCTTCGTTCTTTTTTTACCATTTCCCTTTTTGTGGAAATATACGTATATTTGTGTGTGTGTGTGTGTGTGTGTGTGTGTTGGTTTTTGTGTGTTTTCCACAAATAAATAACTAAACGTCACAAAATGCGCGAACAAAAAGGTTCTCTTTATCTCTTTCCCTTTCTCCCCCAATGTGTTTGCCTGTGTAGCATGGGATTTTGAGTGAATCCGAACATCCGACCGCAGCCCACAGCGCGAAAGACTAACAGTCCTCCGGGGTTGAACACATCCGGTTGCCAGCATCGGATGGGCGTTGCTACCCATCGCTTCTGTAGCGTTATATTTATGGACACCGGAATGCGATTTGTTGAGACAAAAATGGTTCAAACAGTTGAAAAATGGCGATCGGAAAATGATTACCGATGGACCGGATCAAAAGCGAATCAGCGTCATAAATTGACTTGGGAAAGATACAAGCAATTGGAAGTAACATAAAATGGTGCCGAAATTCACTAAATTAAATGCACTAAATCGCTAATACACTTTTAAGCGTAGTCCAAAGATTGATGTACTTAAAATAAAGTATATGAAAAAAAAAACATTTATCTGAACCCCAAGTCAATGACCAGTTCTCGGTTTACCAGATTTACGTCTCGCAAAACTGTTGTTCAAGTGGAAAAAACGGGACGACAGATACCCCCCCCCAAATCAAAGCAAGGGTCCATTTCAACCAGAATGAACAATAAAATTGCAGTATAGTGCGACCCGCCCTATCAGAATCATGGGTCCCAAGATTGCTGTTGTGTTGTGCCTTAATCTCGGTCGGTCTACCGGAATCGGATCATAATTTTCAACTCCTAATCACATTCCGACGTCGACCTTGGGAGAGCCCCTCCGGCCAAATCCAACCCGGCAATAATAAATATAACACGTTAAATATCCTATCCTTCCAGTTTGTACCGATGTAGCGCACCGCCCTCCTTCGAAATGGGCGGATGAATGAACAATAAAAAAAAGGATGGGATTAAAATGATTCACCACCAGTGTCTCAGCCCAGCCGGGGGATGCTTTATTTTTATGTCGATTTATCTCTGGATCCGTCCGGCCGGGAATGCGTAGCACTGTTACACTTTGAATGTTTCACCTCCCTCGTAGGTGGGTGTTAGCCGGACGGTGGGAATGAGATTGGGGCATAGGAGGGGGATTAAATCATCGTTATAAATTTTTCCACCCCTCAAGGCTATCTAGCATCGTCTTACTGTGATCGTCTTTGTCACCTAGCTCTCTTGCCCACTCGTACTGTGAGCTTGTGTGCCGAAAAGGGAAAGAGACAGGTCTGCAAGAGTGTTTGCAAAGTTTTGGCCAGATATTTTCCTCACGATGCCACCTCACCCAGCCGAGCGATGACTAACTGGTGGCGGTGCTGGAATATTCGCGCCGGCATCACATCCATAATCAGGTCAGGAAAAATAGGAAACCGAACGGTTGGATGGCGTCCAAGCACAGTGTTGGCGCATCACAAACACACACGTACTTTTTTGTGAAGGCGTCACACGTTGGTCGAAGGTTGTGCGTGTCTTCTTAAGCGCACGCTCTCTCTCCAGGAACAAATTCGGCGCGCTTCATAAAAATTCGGCCACAAAATAAATCCCCCGCATGCATGCACCTTGCTCTAGCTGAAGCACGCGAACTACATCTCGCGCTCTGTGGTAAAATTTTGTAGAATGGCAACAAAAAAAAAAAAAAACCCCACCATTCAAGCGAAATCTATTGCCCTATCGTTCCGAATGGCCTTGCACTGATTTTTGGCCCGTTGCCATGGAATGCGCCTTCGCTGGTCGTCGGGGAAGGGAGCGTGCTTTTGCCGCAAAAAGGATCCCATTGCCAAACGGGGGATGGTGTTTGTGTGTGTGTGTGTGTGTGTATCTGTGCGGTCGGTACGGAACTATCGGGCAGGCGACCTTTTCCATACATTTTAACACAATTTCTTCCCGGCTCCATAACAAAAAAAACCCCTTCCTTTGTTTGAATAGAAGCATTACAGTACGTCCACATCGTCCCTCCTCTGTCGCAATCTTCTGCAAACCTGCATCAGTTCCACCAGTTCTTTATTTGTTCGTTGCACAAATCGCTTGCACGAGCGCTGCTTATTTCCTGCATATTTGCACATTTCGTTTGAACTTGGCCTCGTTTTGTGTAGTGCACCGGCGCGGCACACACACCGAGTGGTTGTTCCGTGTGGAGGCTGCAGCTTGGGGTGAAACCATTCGAGATCGATTATTTTGCCGCAAAACTGTAACACCCTCTCTCGTGGATGGATTACTCAATCGAATGGTTACGGCATTACACCATGGTTGCATTACAAATTACACCTTTCCGGGCGGTTTTTTTTTCTCGATAACCCAATTCAAAGGATTTTCATTCAGCGACTCATCATTGTTATTGAAGGTTGGGCTTTCCTACATTCGTGGGCAAAGTGGCAATTTCCGCGAAACGATTCTGGCAGCAAGTGAGTGAGTTTGCTGAGAGTCGGATGCACTTGAAGGAAATAAAGATTTCCTCGTAAATTTGTTTGGCTGGGTCGGAGCATCAACACCCTTTTCCGATCCGTTTTTCTTTTTGAGGGGCAATTCTGTACAGAGCAAGTAAACATACCAATTTCAGCTTTAGCTACTTTTCCTTTCTAAGACCAACTATAGGAACGTAAGCTCCTGGCTAGGCTACTACAATACAGTGAAGTGAGTGAATCTCGCCCCAACACGTGTACATGCGAAAGGATAGCTGTTACGAAATTTATTGCATCCTTTTTCCACCTTTCGAACCATTAGAACCTGGCAGGAGTAGGAGTAGGAACGAGCACCCGAAGGAATAAAGATCGATGGATTTGTCGTCCTCGTGGTTAGCTAATTAATTTAGGGTTTCTAAAGTAGAATGAACGAGTACAGGGGGGGGAGCTTGGCGTAAGACTAACGGCGACGAACAATTTTCCACCCCACTGATACAAGATACGATACGAAAGATACGGGGACTGGTTGGGAATCGTGCAGTAGGTGTTATATGAGCAACAGCCACCACCGCCGTCTCTTTTCCACTCTTGCATTTTGCTGTTAATTGAGTTTACGGTTGAAGGAAACACGGGATTGTCTCGGACACTTTCCGTGGTTGGCTTGGGTACGCGGGTATGCCGAACGTAATTAATTTTCCAGACCAATATTACAGATCCTCATATTAAATCCTTTCACCCGCAGTGTCACAAGACATTTGCAGGCTTTCAACGGTACTTGAAAGATTTTCCGAGATAGAGTTTTTGTAAACACAAAAAAATGCATTGAAAACGCTGTGAAATATCGAGAAAATCCGTACGGTACACGGCCTACAACTTGCTCGTTCGGAGGACTTTCCGGCTAATGGTGAAAGTTTCCATTCCTGCCGCACTCATTCGGTACACTTTCGCAGACACAAATTTTCCAAAGCCTCACACACACACCACGACCGGCCGGTCAAAGTTTGCCATTAATTCGTGCACTATTTGGCGGCTCCCGTTCCGCGCGTGAGAGTGTCACTTGAGGTGTCGTACTTTTGAGCACGGCTGGCAAGACGGTATCTCGCAACCGACGGGCAGCACAAAAGTTAGGTCCGATTAAAACCAGAAATTCAAAGCTCCGCGAGAAAGCGAGAACTTCCAATGTTCCAGGAGATATTTTACGAGCCCGTGGTTTTAAGGTGTCTACAGCAGACGCAGCAAAGCGTCGCGCACGAAGCGACTGCGAGCAGCTATCGGCTGGAAAAAAAAGCGGAAAGAAAAACACGCCCGTTTTTATCGACGCAAGAGAGTGTGTGCTAGTGATGGGTAAATTCAACAAAAATCCGGAATCGCTTCCGAATGACTCCGCCAAAATTGGAAGCGGTTCCGGAAGGTAGGTGCAAAACTCCGACCTCGGAGCCGTCTGGAGCCGTTCGGAGCCGTTCGGAGCCGTCCGGAGCCGTCGGAGCCATCTGGAGCCGTCGGAGCCGTCCGGAGCCGTCCGGAGCCGTCCGGAGCCGCTAGTCGGCAGCCGGAGCCGTCCGGAGCCGTCGGAGCCGTCCGGAGCCGTCGGAGCCGTTCGGAGCCGTCGGAGCCATCTGGAGCCATCTGGAGCCGTCGGAGCCGTCCGGAGCCGTCCGGAGCCGTCCGGAGCCGCTAGTCGGCAGCCGGAGCCGTCCGGAGCCGTCGGAGCCGTCCGGAGCCGTCGGAGCCGTTCGGAGCCGTCGGAGCCATCTGGAGCCGTTGGAGCCGTCCGGAGCCGTCGGAGCCGTCGGAGTAGTTGTAATAGTCGGAAGCATTCTGAAGCGCTTTAATTTCTCGATATTAGTGATATTTTTATTGTAAAAAACAGCTTACGAGTAAAAAAAGAGTCTTCTTCATTTATTGATATGAAGTTTTTTTTGTATGTTTTTTTTCAAAAATAATGCCAAAAATAATTGTTTGCTCCGTATATATATAGGAAAAAAATTGAATCAAATTAGGAGGTCAAGGAGCAATAGAACTATGACGGGAGGTGGGTTTGATAAAATACGAAACAACGAGGCAGACGAGTGTAATTATGGCAGTTTTGCACGGTTGTTTACATCGACTAATGTGTATGGTTTAGGCCGCACTTGTTTTTTTACCGAATAACATGATGGCACATGGACAAGACAAAGAATATAACTATCAATCATCCGTCCATCTTTTATGAAAATAAAGATCAATAATAGTTTGATTCATAATTTTTCTCTATATATACGGAGCAAACAATTGTTTTTGACTTTATTTTTAAAAAAAATACAAAAAACTTCAGAGCAATAAATGAAGAAGACTATTTTTTTACTAGTAAGCTGTTTTTTTAAATGAAATCATCGCTGATATCGGGAAATTAAAGCGCTTCAGAAGACTTCCGACTATTACAACGACTCCGACGGCTCGAACTGGCTCCGTCGGCTTCGACGGCACCGACGACCCCAACGTCTCCAACCGGTTCCGTTGGCTCCAACGACTACGACGGTTCCGACCGGCTCCGGACGGCTCCGTCGGCTCCGGACGGCTCCAACCGGCTCCGTCGGCTCCAACTGCTACGACGGCTCCGACCGGCTCCAGCTGCCGACTAGCGGCTCCAACGGCTCCAACGGCTCCGACGGCTCCGGACGGCTCCGACGGCTCCAACGATTCCGGACAGCTCCAACGGCTCCAACGGCTCCAACGGCTCCAACGACTCCGACGGCTCCGGACGGCTCCGACGGCTCCGACGGCTCCAGCTGCCGACTAGCGGCTCCGGACGGCTCCGGACGGCTCCGACGGCTCCGGACGGCTCCGACGGCTCCGACGGCTCCGGACGGCTCCGACGGCTCCGGACGGCTCCGGACGGCTCCGACGGCTCCGGACGGCTCCGGACGGCTCCGACGGCTCCGGGCGGAATCGACGATTTGAATTTTTCGGAATCGGAGCCGGAGTAGCAATGCTCGGAAGCGATTCCGAGCCGTGGGTGCGATTCCGGTTACCCATCACTAGTGTGTGCCCGGCGGCGTATTTTTGAATACTTTTCGCGACAAAAATGTGCTATCCACCCTCTGTGTCTGCCCTTGATCTTGCTTTCTGCACGACCAGTTTCGGGCTCGACAGAATGCTTATTCTTTCCTCCTCACCAGACAAAGATTGATCGTGCACATCCCGCATCCCGCGCGCCGTGCACACTCCTTCCTATTGCGGGGCCGGGGTTGCCACTAAGACTGTTAGCGCGGAGAATCTTTTCCTTTGTTGGTACAATATTTCCACATCTTGTTCCAGAGCCGGTTTCTCCCCACCGGGGAATGGGTGGGTAAGCTTGCTCACACATCTGCCTCTCCGATAACGCGCGGGCGCGCTTATGGCTTTCCCTCGACCCACGGCGATGGGTTGATGGGGGCAAAGCAAAAAATGGATTCGACCTACGGGCAAAGGTGTAGCCGAGCGCACACATCAATGAAGCAGGCAGCAGGCAAAAGCTTACCGCCGTTGCTGTCATCATTTTTCCCCCATTTCTCCCAGCAACCGACCACTTCCATGATTTAGCTGAGCGATGATGGGGGCTCGTGTAACGTACCATAATCGAGAGCACGGCGCACAGCAAAAAAGAAAGGTTCGTTGGCGGAGGCGGAGGGGACGGGAAATCAGCGACGAAAAATAAACGGCTCAGGGCGATGCACGATATAATAAAAACGGAAACACATCGGGATGCTGCTGCGGGCATTGCAGGGGGTACAGGGAGTCGTTGCAGGCGGAGGCGGAATTTGACAATAAAGAGACAGTGGGGTATGTGGTGGGGCTGTGTGCTGTGGGGAGCTTTTTTGTCGCAACCTCTCGCGATTCCCGCGTCTATTTTGCTGCTGCTGAAATGGTTTGGCTTCCCCGGGGCTACCCGTTGATGGAAAGGATAAATATTGGCACAAGCAATGCCAACATGGTTTCGGTAAAGTGTTTCGAATAAAGTGTGGCCTTTTTGTTGGTTCTTTTTAGTGGGAGAGGCTGAGTATTTGTATTTAGCGCAAGATAACTGAATTTGGATGGCGAGGTGCGAGTTTTGTGCGAAATAATGCTCAAACAAGCATATCTTATGGTGAAGAATTTGGGTTTTAGGACAGGAAACAGTGAGTAAGGAATTAGTTTCAATAAACGAAAAAATCGAAAAAAGATAGTTTACTTGTCCATTGGGTTTATGTTTATTGTTTATTTATTTGTGGTGCATGGAAGGCACCTTGTTTGTAAGTTAAGACTACTATTTATGAGAATTTATATCTCCTTCTGACGCTTTGCCTTACGAAATAATAATCAAAGGTGTTTTAAATGATGCATCGTTTTACTATACTTTGGAATAATCTTTTTAAAATTGATTCGCAAAACAACAATGCACATAATTCAACAAATCCAACAACATGGAATAATGTTTCATGCAATGACATATTTTAAAATACATTCCACCACATATAGGTCAGCGTGTGCTCACCGGTCAACAAACATATTTCCACCTCAAGCCCAAAACAACAAACTGCCTCACAAACAGAACAGCTGCAACATTTCACAATATGTCCGGCCGACGAGCAGGGCCGAAAATGGTGACGTTGTTGTTTAGCGCATCTTCCCCCACCCAACGATCTCACACACGTGTCTTGCGAACGTAAGCGACATTTTTTACAATCATTTTGGTTTGTCTGGTACGTTCTAGAGTCTCTTGAATACCTACCGATAAGTTGCTTGCAAGACCCGAAAAACGACATCAATGTCACAGACCAGTTCTAATGTTTACTTTCGAACTCTTTGAACAGCTCTTTAGTCTACTGTACTCCCGCGAACGTGGTGCAGCCTGATGCTGATGGTGTTACAAATGGAGCATGATTGATGCCACCCCACGTGTGACATTGATCTATTTAAGAATGTTTGCGATGCTTTGATGATGACAATCGGTTCCGGTCGAGTTGGAAGCGCACTGGGAACGTGTTTCTCACTCTCCCGCCTTCGTTTTTCCTCGCAAAGGAAAATAAAACAGTTGCACAAATGTTGCACCTATTTAGGGCAGTTTAGCTTAGCCGACTCAAAGACTAGCAGTGTATTCCAGCGCAGTATAAAATACTACCTACAGCTGCTGACTCTCAAACAGTGATAAAGTGAAGCTGACAACACGAACACGAAGCGCAGGATGCAGAACAACCCATCGAGAAGCTCGATTGCCATTCTATGGCTAGCGCTACTGCTGGCTGGTGGTCTACTGCAGGAGGCATCGGCCCAAACACTCACAATTAGTGCTAATGCCAACACAGGCCTTTGGACGCTGTCCAATGGCTCTGGGTTTTCGATCGTGCTGTCCGGAAACACGCCCGGCTTGTTGTCATTAATCACGTCGTTACTCAGTACGGCCACAACAACGACTACGACGACGGCAACAACGACAACAACAACACCGGCAACTAGCACCTCAACAACGGCTAGCCCTACGACTACATCGACAGCGAGCACCAGCACGACCACTTCGGCACCAACAACAACTTCTACTACTACCACAACGCCGAGCCCTA
This sequence comes from Anopheles coluzzii, assembly GCF_943734685.1. Taxonomy (NCBI): domain Eukaryota; kingdom Metazoa; phylum Arthropoda; class Insecta; order Diptera; family Culicidae; genus Anopheles; species Anopheles coluzzii. The sequence continues at coordinate 115,317,383 of NC_064670.1, forward strand.
CAACAGCGTCCACTACAACGGCAGCAGCAACAACAACTACCGATTCGACCACCACTACTACTACCACTCCCACCACCACCACTACTCTCACCACTACCACTGCAAGCCCGACCACGACAACGACAACTACACCAGCAACGACAACAACTTCCAGCGCACCAACGACGACAACTACCACCACCACCAAGGCTCCCCTGCTCGGTGGATCGCTGTCCGGGGGCTTTAACATTGGCGGGCTAGGTGTAAACGCCAACGTCGGCGGAGGCCTACTAACGGGTTCGTCAACAGGTACTGCGGGAGTTGGATCAGTGCTCGGGAATTTGGCCAACGTAGCGCTCGGAACGGCCGGCAACGTAGTGCAAACGGCCGGTACAGTGGTCAATGGAGCGGCCAATGCTCTGACGAACGCTGCCGGTTCCGTGCTCACGAGGGCAAGCAACCTAGCCAACAGCCTCGTCGGTGGAGGCTCGGGATCGGTCCAGGTGCAGGCTAGTGGATCCTTAAACGCAGGCACCCAGCGCAAACGACTTTTTGCGTTCTGATTTTCTGGAATACAACATGCAACTAGAATAGGCATCTTAAGCGTATGACGATAAGAACAGGGCTACGGGTTGATCGCAAACTGTTGACAACATTCAACCAAATGTAATCCTAATCTGCGAATAAACATGGTAAATTATGTCCCCACTTCTCAGCATTTCAGTGCTACGGTATGGCACAGGCTGCTGCTTACAACGCGCTATATTTCACCCGAAATCATGCGAAAGGGAAATCAAGAAAAAGGCACGAACACATCCGACGCAAACAGTGTAATTTCGGTCAGATTACAATCGCCCCCATTGCCAGGAAAGATTTGGAAGGTCACATCCATTACCACCCACCGGGCGAGCACACACACACACACACACACATACACACCAACACTGTTGCACTCCTTAAACATACAGATATTCACATTTAACGATCCTCGCGGACCGATCTCGTCGGTGGCTTTTGCGTTAATCCATAATTTCCCCTTGCCGAGGTAAAACTGCGGGCAATATGCGGACCCTCGTTCCACTTTTCGGACCACAAAATAGTCGTAAAGTAAGCGACCCGTGATCCAACGCTAAACCAGTACCGGGTTTTACGAAACATTTACCCGGTTGCCATCGTTGGGGAAGCCGAAAGAAACAAAACAACAACAAAAAAACTGCGTGCTTGGAAAAAGCTTCTCAAGTACCGGCGGGGAACGAATGGCCATTAGTGTGCGTTCCTTCTTTTCGCTCTGTACGATGCTCTTTCGGTTTGTTCATCACCAGCACTCGCTAGTCCCTTTAAAGTACGCTGGAGAGTCGTTCAACCGTGGCACAGTATGATAATATCCGGTAATAGTTTGCTGCTAAGATATAGCAGGAGTTTGCTTATAGCATCGAGAAACGTGCATAATGTCTCACTTTACGCGTAGCCTCCTAGCGGTGCAAGTGACTCGGAAGGATGATGTTCTTATCTTGCGTGAGGATGGCGCGAATTTAAAATGTATAGTTCGGTAGAACTTTCAAAAAGCTTAAATGAAAGTTGGTTGTGTGTAGCAGTTCGTCTCTGAAGACACGCAAACTTCGATTGCGACAAAGAAGAATTTATTGTAGTGGTGTAGACGCTTTCACACTTTTCCTTTTATTTCTAAACTTAGCCTTTTAAGCAAAGATGAAAAAAAGCTTTCTGTGAAACTGTTACGAACAAGTGCACACAATTTGTGATCAAAAGAAACTAACAAAGTAAATGAAGAGCCAAAGCTTTTTGTTGAGGCGTGATGTTATAGCCTCACAAGAACTATTCGAAAAAATAAGGCAAGTTTGACGACAATACCCGATTGTTTTTTTATCGTTTCCAAACTTGTGCCACCGCAAAACAAAAGACAAAGAGTTGCTGTTCCAGTTTGAAAAAAACTAATGGTTGAGACTAAAGGGAGAAACAAAAAAAGTCAAATCGTGCTTTTGTTTTGTGAAACTTTTCCAACATGGCTCGTTAGCAACGCGAAGAGAAGTGATAAGGTGTACTTTTACTTTCAAGAAAAGCAACCTTCTTTTTCTGTTTTTACAACTCCGCACATACATTAACCAAGAAAATAGGAGCGATACCAAACACATAAAACTGGGAATACCGAGACGACCTAGCCACGATGGGAACACACCAGGCTAGACGCTACCGACCGAAATGTTCTTCTCCGAAATTCCGTGGTTTACATGATTTCTCATTTTCAGAATATTATCGCACTGAGGGGACGGGGACGGGATGGTTGATGGCGCCATTGAAGGTGCAAACGTAGATTAATTCCCGCGAATTAAGATCCACTTTGGCCATCGAAATGAGGCTATAAATATCGCTTGGCGTCGCTTTCTGGTTTGCTGCTCCGCAGTCGAGACTGAGCGAACATTGCAAAGTCATCTGTGATTCGGCTTTTGAAAGAGCTGACACAAGTCTGTAATCCGCTCCTGTTACAGCGAAAAACGTGCGCCCTTTTCTGCTAAAGAGCTTTTTTGCGAAAATACTGAAAATGATTAAATTCAATTAACGCACCACAGCCCCGGCGATTACTGCCCTGCCGAGCATTGCCGCCCGCTCCTTCCATGACGCAGCATCCGAGAAAAGGCAGTATCCACGGGAAGGAGGTATAACATAATCAGCTTCCGTTTTTTGTTTTGTTTTGGTGCAAAGGTTACGAATTGGAGAGAAAAAAAAAAAACTGCCACAACAATGAAAGGTTCAACATCTAGCCACCTAGGCATCCATCACGAAGCGTGATCCTTGGCTTTTCCCTGTTCCGGCCAATAAAAACAAATTTATCGCGAAACGACGCGATGACGACGTGGCGCCAACCAACGATCGGGCGGCGGCCCGCGCAACACAGCGCAAATGATTTATCGAACTACCGGAGGAAAGGATGTTTTTGCATCAGCGCTTCTTGCTTCCTTTTTTGCCACTGGCGTACCGCGGCGCCAAGAGCAATCCAACCGGATGAATCATCACCATCTACAATGATGCGAAAGTGTTGTGTCGCGCGTAACACATCTAACTATGGGAGCACTTTGGAACACACACACACACACAATTTGAGAAATTCGCATGGCACACTCATACACACACATGATGAATGACAGAGTACTTTGGGGGCACCTTTCGTACGAAAAGTGTAACCCCGCGGCGTTAGTTCACCGAGCAAGTGTAGTGGCGCTGTATTGATGAAAAATTTGCGAGTTTAAAAAGAAAATTATAACACATCATTCATCTTGCGAACAAGCAAACCGTCGATGGTGCTCCAAAAAATACGTTCCCCGTCAAGGCTTCAGTTCGGCCAACGACGCCATTGTTGGCGGTATGCTAAAACGCTGAGCAGCGCGCAAAGTGTACCCCAAGGAAAACCATAATTCATTTGGGTGCTACACATCCACCCCACGCCGGTGCTGCACCGTCATTATCGTCATTAGATCCTGCCGTCCAAACACACACATACACAGCAGAGGCTTGGTGTATGGATTCTGGTATGAAGGGGGTGTGCGATGCTGAGTGAGTGCGTCTCGTATTCACGCTTTTCGCATGTTTTATTTGACTTCACCAAAGTACACCAAACAGAAGGCAACATCAGGTTAGGTGGCGTGGGGAAAAGAAGATGAAAAACAAAATACAAGCATAATGATCTTATTAACGATAGAATAACGAGATTGCTATTTTCAAATGGCAGGAGGGGGGGGGGGCGATCTCGCTGCTGGCTGGCGAAGTGGTATGCAAATTTCATCCAGACCAATCAGGGCCGGTGTTGATGAAGTTGATTTAGTGCTCTATTTTGTGCTGCTGCGGCCCACTTCAACCAAAAGGTGGGAAGCGAATTTTCGTGAGAAAACAATGATAATGTTATCGCGATGTGGCGTTTCTTGAGAGGAAAAGTTTCGCAAAAAGTTAAATGGCAGTAGTGGCCGTTTTAGGGCGGTGAAAGTAAGCGTAATACGTTTGAGAGTGAATCAGTGGAATTATATAAAAGCTTACTTTAATTGTGCAATTAAGTATGCATAATGAAATTCGTATTCGTAGTAGCGAAGGAAGTATACATTATGGAATAGTATTCGTTTGAAACTAATAAACACGATAATGGTTCGCTTGTACTTGAACAAATGATAAAAATATTGCTATTATTATTTTACGCTCAGCAACTAGAACCAGATTTTGCATTATTATTGAATACTACAATTAATTTACATGTACATTGCTGCTTTAGTAATCAACACATCTTAAATGCCCAATAGATGTCCAACACAATTAACAAAACATCGTAATCAGCGAACATAATTGTGATGCACACATTCATTAAAAAGAATGAAATTACATTTCAAATTGAATGTACAGTTTTCACACAGTTTGAAGGCGTAAAAACGTCTATCCACAGAGGCACTTCGCGCGCTCCAAGACAAAGACGAAATACGCAATAATATTGTATTTTGTTTTCCCATCCCATCCGGCTATAAATACTAGCAAGCAAGCCGGCTCATCTTCTACTTTCGCCCCGCAGCATCCACATTCATTGGCCCCAACCATCATTTGTTAGCCATACGCTGCCTGTCAGCGCGGAAGGATAGCATCAAGCAGCAAAACGTTCACCATTCAGAGATTCGCTTCAATCAGGAATGGTCGGTGATAGTGAACGTGGCGGCAGTGAGGATGTGCGGAGGGCGTAAAATTTTCGCGAATCTACTCGAACTGAACCCACCAACGAGTCACTTCATTCCACGGTAGAAGAAGTGAGTGATTTGCACGTGTGTGTGTCTGTGTGTCTGTCACACCAGTTGTGCAGCCAGCTGTGCAGCACATAGTTGCAATTTTCGAGGGAAAAAGTACAACAACAAAAAAATCAGCATCTGTCAAACGACAGCTCACAAAAATGATTCATACTGGGAGAATGCGCGCGTGTGCGAATGAGAGAGCACATTGGAGAAAAAAAAATATGAATCTAGCATCAAACTGCCAAGACTCACCACCTGTCATCGGCAGCAGTGGCAGTAATATGAAAGTAAGGTTGAAAAAAAAAAAAATCAACCCGCTAGTGCCCAAACCAACTGCAATGGCGCCACCAGACCCCGATCGGTTGGTGGACACTTTTTGCTCGTTTCCTTTATGGTTTTTACTGTCCGAAAAACAAATAAACGATTTTTCAGCTCTCACAAACCATCCGGTCCACAGAAAATCAACAAAAACAACCAAAACTCCCATGGCATCTCGGTCGCGTCTCTGCGGCGAGACAATGACATTGAATTCTTAGTCAGTTTACCATGTGCGCACCAGCACCGCTCTTGTGTTCGTAACGCATGCGAAGGACACGCACGGCCCCCGGCTGGTCCAATCGGCATGAAGAGAGATAGTGCGAGTTGATCTCTACGGCAGCGGGAAGAAGCGAAATACCGATTATTTATAAATAATCTTATACTCCATTTGAAATACCCTGGCCACCGTATGCCATTGGGTCGTGCGGTATGTCTTACCGCTCTATCTACGAAGTTTTAAGCACACGCGCGCGTCGGCAACGTCACGACCAAACTCGGGTGGTTGGTCACTCCCAAGGGTTTCGCGCACGCTGGCATTCCCCAAGCGGATGGGGCTAAATGTCAAGTTTAAATTCCCAGGCTGTCATTATGCAACACAGACAGACAGACACATACACGCAACATACTCTCTCTCTCTTTGTGAAGTATTTTTGGCGTACCTTGCGTGAGTGAATGATGATGGATTTTTGGTATCATTCGTAACTGCAGTTAGTAACTGATTAGTGGCAGCGGATTGCTTCGAGGCGATGAGTGAGTAACGAACGGAGCAATCGAAGCGGCAAAACGATGTGCTGTTAATGGCGTGTGTCTTTATTGGCACATTCCATAAGGCACGGTGGGGTTGGGGACATTGCAAGGTGTTGATATAGACCTTGGACGTAACACGATTTATTTAACGTGTGTGTGCTGTGCGAGCAGAATATTTGTCCTCAGTGTCAATGTTTGGTTAAAAATAAATGAAGAATAATTCTTGCATTCGTGTACTTCAATACAAAGAGTACTGTTAACGTGAGAGAGGGTGCGAAAGAGAATAAACATTCAATAAGAATAAACATGATCTTCATTCTATTATAAAAGTTGAAATTTTCAAAAATCCCATTTTTTCATAACCACCAAAAGCACGATAACCAAACGGTCCTTGTCTTTTTTTCTTTGTCTTTGTCTCGCATTTTGGCCCATCCATTTGTATTGTTTTTCCAAATGTCATGTTTCACGCGCTTTCAGCTTTATTGACGCATTGTCCCCGGTATTGACAGGGTGGAAAAAGTAAATGCCACTTCATAAGTCGCGACGGCAGCGTACTAACAGCCATGAAGGCATGGAAACAAAAAGCCTCGCTGATATAGAAATAACAAAGCACCACAAAAAAAAACAAATGCCATCCGTAAATGGCAATAACTCCGGTGCTCAATATTGGACGGTTAACGATTTTCTAGGCACCGGGTGCACCAAAGTATTGGTTTACTTTTCCCCGCTATCCATTTGCCATTTTGCTTTCAAATTTGTCATTTTTTATGGAAGAGTTAGGGGTGAAACAAATTTTAATACTAATTCATGTTTATGTCATGCGTCAAGAGACGCTGAATTGCAGTCGGGGTGCCGCCTGAGAGGTCATAGAACCAGTGGGGTAAATAGCAACGGCCAAGCACACACTGCCTGCCTGTGTACGGCACACAACACAGATGTGTAGGGGTACTTATTTTCTGCCCATCTGTACGAACGTTCCCCCTGGTGTCGTTTGAAAACACACGACGACATTGCGCATCTGCATTTTTCGATGAATGAAAAAAGGGTCCGCGTTCTGCAAACTTTCCCGATGGGAGCTTTTATTCATCCATTTGCTAATGTCTTATTTCCAATATCATTCGCTCTCTATTTGCATACCCCGGGGCCGGCAGAAAGGCTGTTTCGGTAACTCGCCGGTCCGAGTGGGTTGGTTATTGTATCAATTCAATCATCTTGTACCCACGCACATCTTGCTCCTTCTCTTTGGCCTTAAAACGCATCCCTGACTGACTGTCCTGTTTTTATTAAGCCACAAATTCAGGTGATGGTGAACGTTGTGCGTTTTTTTGCTAACAAATTCACTCAGAAGCTCCTTGCTCAACGCACATTTTGTGCTACTGACGGCTTGCCCCATGCATACAGTCGAATGCGGTTTTGATACGAGAGAACATGTGTGTGGGAAGCGGGCATTATGGTCGTATCCGACGTGCCCTTTAGGCTGGGGTTCGATTCACTCTGGGAGCTCAACGGTGAGGAGGCGCGGTGAGAGTTCTTTCCCAGGAAATAAACCTTTGGCGACGGGTTTTGTTCGGTTTTGCGGTTATGTTGTGTGGAGAGAGTGTTGCTCGCAGCTGGTTGAAAATAAAAGCGAATAAAATGTCCCTCCTACTGTTCCGCCACATTCCGGCAGGGGATGAAGGAAGGCTTTGTAAACGATGGATTGCTTCGGAGGTCAATACAAACAACAAATTCAAACGGTACGTCTTGCTAGTACATGCCGGTGGATGAACATTTTATCGAAAGGGATGTAATCGATTTTGTTTGCACAATAAGTAGCGTGCATGCAAATCGCTCGAAGCGAAGGATAACCCGTAAGTCGACAAGCCTATAGCAGTTGAATATTCAAATATACATCAAGATACCCCTATTCAAAAGCCGGCTTGAGGTTGGGTACATGGACAGGTGTGTCCAACTCAACATGAGATGCCGAGATCGAAACAAAAAAAGGTAATCAATTTAAACAAAATACTATTTTAAATATAAATTTAGTTCCTCTATCAAAAGTTCCCTCACAGAGGATATTTTCGTGGTATCTTTTCGTACGATTACGTTTTGACATCTCCTTTATATCTATGATAATGTTTTACACAATGGTGTAGGTTGGCCTTAGCGGTGTTCCGTTTTCAAGGTCCTTTTCAACTCGACACAAGATCATATTCCACCTTTTCAAGAGAGTAGAATGGATGAAAGGATGACTAACCTTCATGGCGTGTTTGTACTGATAGAAGATACTGATTAGAAGACCTGCAGGCAAACCTACGGGGCAAACCACTACCTCTAACCGAGTGCACATTTTCCAAGAACCCACTCGGGGTATATCACGCCCAAACACGCCTGCAAACGAGTTTCCTAAGGATCTAAGGCTCTCATTTTTGTGGTGCCTATTCCACGCTCCTTTTTCTTGACCGTTTCTCGCAACCTTATGGATGGTATGGATTTTGCATCGCCCATTTCCCGTTCAGCCTTATGCCCGGGCTTTGGATGAGCCAAAAAATAAAAAGGAATAAAATAACAGCAGCGCAATCAAACCGGATCTAGCCAGGGGATTCAGGGCTAGCTCTGCTCCTCGCAGCACGGTAGGACAGGCTGCAACACTGACAAGTATCGCTCCCATCCATTCCCTCCGCGAATGGCTATGTACTGGAGAGGGTAATAACGGTTCTTATTTCAGTCATTTGAAGCCTTCGCCTCTCCTCCGGCGCTGCCAGCACTGCAACTTTTTTTTCGCAGATAGAACTCTATACGGCCAATACACACAGGAGAAGGTTCACTTTAAGGGAAAGCATTTCCGAGAATTTGTAAGATTGTACGAAAAAACAAGAAACAAGAATGTGCTTGACGATTATCCTGTGGAAATTGGAACCGGTGAAAGAAAAAGGAGGAGCATAGTAGGAGATGAGTCTTTTTTTATTCTTCAGAAAATACCCAAACAGCACAAGCTCATTGCAAGGATGAGCGAACATTCCTAGTGCAAAGAGACCAAAACCAGCACATCGAGAGTACATAAAATGTTATTTGGGTTATCTTTGGGTAGCTGGACAGGTTACAGCATACCAGACCGTTGATCCGAAGCATACAATGACAAACACAGCCATAATTGTATCAACATTCGAGCAACGTGTTTAAGCTTTACAATAATTGTAATGCTAAAAATTATTACTTCCTGTAAATGTCAGGACGCATTAGTGAGGGAGGAAAGTTTCTGTTTCCGGCTCAATTTCAATTAACCTGCGGCAGTGGGAAAAGCAGTATATAACTGTTGATTCAGCAGCGTGTGGTGATATTCTCCCAAGAGAGAAAATATTGCGATATATCGCCAAGCTATGGTGGTTGGTTTCTCTTCAACGGGAAGGCTCACACCAAACGTTGGAACAAAAATTATAGTACAAGATTGACTTACTTTCGAGAATAGCTTACTTCGTCACAAGCTTCACCTGACGTCATACAAGATTGTAACGAACGTGACGTCAAACCGGCACTTGTTCCCTCGGGGTGTCGCGAAAGCACAAAAGGCCAACGCGCAAAGGTACATCAAGCACACTAATCATACAAAAGCCACAGTACCCCGGCAGGTTGTGGAGTTTCGTAGATTGTTTCGGAAGACATTGGCAATCATTGAAACCTGCCGTTTCGTTTACCGGGAACGCTTGCAGATCGGAATTGAGAAAACTTTCCATGCCCGGAGGAGGTTTCCTATTGCCGAGCATTGGCGAGAGCCAAGAAGACCTAATGGGCAAAGTTAGCGGACTTTCGAAGAACATTGAAATGTGCGCGCACAGTACAGACACGTTGTTAGTTGCGCGTAGTAAGAGAAAACAATGTTCACAATCTTTCAATATCCGTACTTTTAATGTGAGCAAATAATAATAACGACTGCCCACAGAGGTAGAAAGTTTGCAGACCAAAGGTTTGCTCCTACATTCATGTTCTATTAAATGCTTCCAGATAACACGTGACGTCACATGGCGAATTTTCATTCGAACTGAGGGACGATACATAACGCAGCTTGGATCTTGGAACTTTGAAAGAACACAAAGGAGTAAACCGTAATCGATACATTGAAAATCAAGTATACCGTCTGCACCTGTTTTATTTTTTGTCTCACTGCTTTAGGTACATGAAGGAAGAAAATTCAATTTATCCCTCCCATTAAGTGAACACGTCGAGCATCATTCTGTTTGAAAATTCGATCAATCTAGTACAATACCCGTGCGACACCGCCCCGTTTAACCAAGATTAATTTTCGTACAACATAATAAACATTGCACGAGACACGTAATCAACGCGCATTCACACGCTCGCTCCGTCTCTGTAGCCTTGGCGCTTTTGGTGCCATTAGTTACGCGCAGGATACATAGATGCGTATGTGTATGTGTTACCCAAAGCCAGCTTCGAGGGCTCGATGATTGATTGATTTCCTGATCGAGTAGCGCAATTCTCTTCGTCCTTGGCACGAAGTTCGCACACCAAAACCATACGGGCACACTAATGTCGCGACGTGACAGTACATATTAAATGTAAACCTTCTCGCGAAGGCTTTCCTTCTTTTTTCTTGACAGACCTGAACACACAGTTGCTGATTGGGGATCAGCTTCCGTGCGATTCCAGGGTCAAGGTGAGCCTGTCTCTTCCTTTGCTAAATGGCTGGAAATATGTAGTCTCATTCAGCGCTCGTTGACGGTGACGGTGCGTTCGTTAGGCGTACAATGAGCTGTGATCAATCTGATTCGGTCCGGACCTGTTACAACAAGCAGGTATGCCGAGCGGCGGCTTGCCTTTGGGTGTGTAGTTTTACTCAATCATCATTGTCTGACTGTGCGCAACCAGCACGCTACCCGAGCATTTGCAACGCAATGTTAACTGTGCGTCGATAAAGAGAGAACAAATTCAATTTAACATGTTGCACGTGTGTACGAATCCTTGTACGTAGTGAAAGGAATTGCTACAAGCATATGGGGGTTTGTTTTCTTTTGGCATCATATTTGTTTAATCACCTCGTTTGGCGTTGAGCAATGAATTCATCAATAAAAATAACGATTTTAATTTCGCATACAATAGCAACACAACACAACATTTAACGATTTTCCAATGGTTTCCTTCGAATAATGGTGTATACTCATCAATCGCACACCGCTAGCACCATATCAATTTGTTCAAACATCATTAGCACCTTACCGAACCCGAACCAATTGCTTGTGTTATCGATCGTACCGACGAAGGGGATGATCCCCATGTGTTGAGAGCTTATTGCATGCTAGACACTCTCCGCCCTTTACAGCAGCGCACAAGGGGCAGGATTCCAATTTTAACTCCTTCTTTCCAGGCAACAAAAGCCCAGGTCCGAGCCATTACGATTACGATCAAATTTCACCGAACACACGCCCCTCCAATGCAACAACAGTGCCCGAGTGCTCCTACCCACTGTTCTAAACGGGATTCCGATATGGAAGTGCCCACCCTCAAGAGTGAGCCGTAGAAGTGAAAATCAATACACAAGCAGGGCTGACGTATAACGGTAGTAGACGCAATTTCGCCTTATGCCAGCAGCAGAAACGGCGGCAGCACCAATAATGAAAACCTGCAACACCAAACCAAGGCAAAACATAAAATAAAACCAACACCACACTTCATGCCACCAGCAAACAAATTTTCATCTCTTTCCCGTAAGCCGGTTGTAAAAAAAACGAAAGTTCTACGTTTCGTTTAACTTTCTCCAGCCACCATTGGCGAACCGGTAGCGAGATATAGGGGACATATGTCCACGGTTGTGGTGGGTTGGGAGAGGCTACTGCCGGTGCCGGTCAGAGCTTTTATTTGAGATTTTTTTCAACACAACCCTTCCCCTAGCTTTTTGCAGTCATTCGTGCTGTGCCTTCCTGCTGACGGCCGTAGGGCGAATAAAGAGGTTTTCCAACTTCCAACTGTACTTCTCGCAGGGGTATAGCGCAGCGATATCGGTTTGGAGAGATGTAAATTTTATGCAAATAGGTGCAAAAAAGTCGTTGAGCCACACCCGCTGCGTTAGTGGCGGCGGCGGCGGCGGCAATTGCGAGACTTGCTCCAGGCAGGCAGGGTGGGCCACCGTGGCCCGGAGTTAAGTAAAAGTTCACAATCTTTTACCAATGCTGAAACGTCCGAAAGTGTGGCAGCAAAGTTGCTGCTGCGTTAGGTTAGGCATTGGAGTAGCCCGGGCCGTTTGGCGCCATTCAGTGTGGTGGCTCGATTACACTGCGTATAAATAACATTTCCTATTCAAAACATTTTGTTATGGCTGGATTTGGGTCAAATTTAATTTATTTTGTGGACAAATGTTTCAATGATTAAATTTGGAGCGAGAATAAAAAAAGGGAAAGTATTTGCCTTACTAAGAAGAAAAGAAGACTACTCATTGTGAAACAATGTGAAACTACACTAAGATAACTTTGAAGCCTCAGCTTGTGATAAGACATTGAGCACTGCTCTGAACTCGGCAAGGACGCAACTGGAAAGTCCGAACAGGTTTAAAGTTCAGTACTTATCGAAGGCTAACATTACACAATTTCATATTCTACCTCCCATTACATACACATATTCAGCAGGGACTCTTCGTGGTAGACATGCGTACGGGGAGAGCTTTGAATTGAATCACGTCGGAAATAATAAATTGTCTTAATTGATTGAATTATGATGCCCCACGCACACACACTCCATACATCCTTCGGGAATATACATTCATCACGCATACACAAATACATACGCAAACACGAATCACACCTAAAAGAATTCGAGACTAAAAGAACATACTATCCAAAAGCATCCGAGTGAGTGTTTGTGAGACGTAGGACACGCATTCCAGCCGTTCAGCCCACGGTGTAGTGGGCGATCCTGGCGATCGCAGCACGTTTGATTAGGTTATTCTTCATGCGCAAAGTTCCCGGTTCGTACGAGCTGCTGTTCGGAATAATAAATAAACACATCAGCACGCTGGTATCCTTGCCCGATTGCATTGCAAACTTTTCGATGAATATTTATTGGCAGGCGTCTGTCCGGTTCTGCTCGAGGCGAATAGTCGGACGGCAAGACAGAGATGTTAGTTATGATTATAAAAAAAAAATGTCAAAAGGTGGGAAAGAAGTTTGAAAAACTCATCTCTCACCTCTCATGGTAAAGGAAAACCTTAACTTTATTGATTTCTTATAATCACCCCAATGTAGGTGTAAGAACCTTGATAAATGAAAGTCTTTTCTGTAGTCCAAAACTGGATTCTGAAGTTTGATTTTGTGCAAACCATCAAGTTTGTTCGTTTGTTTGGCACCGAGAGAGCCGGAAAAATGAACGAAATTAAAATGAACTTTCCACATGGATGATCAAAACTCGTACATTGTATGGTACCATTATACGTATTGAAGAGATCCTCGGTGTATTCCGACTCGGTCAACAATAGCATCGTATACGATGCAGGAAAAGATATTGTTCCGCCTTGCTTTAACGAGTTTGCCACGAGCTGTGCGGTAAGGGAGGCGCGGTAGAAAGTCAGAAAGGCTCAGAGAGGGGATACGCTATTGATTGAAGTGCAGCACCGTGTGAGCATTGCTTTCCATCAGGGTCAACTTTATCCTTAGAATTCAACCTTCATTCCTTCCACCGTGTACTTCCGCTTCACGTGAGAAGGTAATCGAACGGTAATCGAACAAACCCGGATTCCGGAAAGTAACATTTCATCGTTTCTTTCATTGCAGCCCGGCGGTGCTTGTGAAGGTCAACGCTAGAACGGAAGCGGTGTCGTGCTGGGAAATATGAGAAAGTGTGCAGTGTTTGCGTGGAAATGAAGAGTTTTGGTTCGATTTTAACTCAAATAGTATCATAAATAAGTAAAAGTGTTCCAGTTCATGCATTCAATAGAACTTCAAGTTTCTTTGCTCATGTAAAGTTGAAAAATATGTTTAAGGTTTAATTAAATTTGGCTTATTTCAATTTTCTTGAAAAGTTCTATCAAACTGAATGTAAAATAAATGTGTCTGTTGACCAGCTATGTACCAGTTTGCACACGAAAATCATGAACCCGTCGAACATGAGCCTTGGAGCACTCTTGGTTCGCCTCAACCACAGTCAATGTTTCCGAACAGAACGAGCGCACCAAACCAAAGCGATGTACCGGACGGAACCGGCACTTTCTTCGGCACCGGATTGAAATTGATTTGTGTTCGAAGGTGCCTGCAGCAACGGTAGCAAATTTCAGCACCAGCGACCAACAGCTCTGCTCGTAATTTCTTTCCCCCACACAAACAACCGGATACAAAGCACCGAGTTAGTGTGTGTTTGTGTGTGCTCGTGTCGTTACAATTTGATGGACTGCCGCCTTGCAAGTTTGGCCGGAAACAGTCGCCCGTGTTTAGCCGTACACAATCAACCGTAAACTTGAAACCTGTCAGTGACAGGCGTGTGTCCAGTCTTTAGCCCATCCTCTTCAATACGCAGCTGGTGCACGGCAGTGGTGCATGGTGTGTGCGGTTCCCCCACCCCCCTCCCCCCCTCCTGGGAATGCGCTTATTAAATTGATAATTAACACGATCCCCCATTACGCCTTCAGCGCAGATCAAGCGTAGTCTTTTATTCCGCTTTTCCAGCTCAATGAGCTCATTAGCCAGCAGCAGCAGCAGCAGCACCCGTGAGTCTGGGCAGCATCAAGTCGAATTCACTGGATGGCCCGTTGTGATTAATGGAGCCTAATATTCCACGGCAATTGATGCGTGATGGATGCTTTCAGTTGATTACATCCACAAACCCTTCACAATTCTCTTTCGTGCCCCCGCGTTAGGCCCACCAGTTGATGCGCGAGGTTTCGTAATGTTATACATTGCTGTGCAACCAGACACACGGTTGTTGGTAGGCTGGTTGAAACGCAGCACAAAGCTTCGCACAAGGTACCTTCTTTCCAAGCAAGAACGAAAGGACACAACTGTGGTCTAGAACCCTCCAACACGAAAGGAAGTGCCGACCGAGTGCTCGTTACGATGCTGGTGTGCGTCGCACGTTGGTTTGAACGAGGCAATAATTCGATAATCAATTTACAAAAACCGCACGACGCGGTTGGCTGTGGGTTTGTGTGGGTTCGACACGGTCGATATCGCTATATATTATTGGTAGGGGGCGACGAAACAGGCAATCAAAACCAGACGGGCACCATAAGGCAAATGGATGACTAAGGAACTCATTCCATTGTCTCTGGGCGGGAAGGGTTCGTAAGGCGTGGGAAATGAAGCAAGCTAAGAAGCAAGCGATCGGTAGATAAGGTCTTGAAGTTGCGACTTACTGGAGCCTTACAGTAGAAGGTCAAGGCGCTGTTGAACTTCAAGCACACGTGGGGTATTTTATTTTTCAGTAGGTCTTAAAAGAGCTGTGGTCGAGTATTTTTTAATGGCAACCGTACAGAGTGCTTACTTTTATGGTGCCCCTTATGGGTGCATATTCGAACAAAGAAAACGAAAGGTCAACTTTTTTTCTGCGTATCCTAGAACTAAAAGAATTATTTTAAAAGAGATTTTTGTGTTTCCTAAATAAATACTTTAAAAATTGTCCTCTTATTTGTCGGCTATCACAAAGATCCTAAATTCTGAATGTACCCGAAGTGTACTGTCCATATACTACACCAACCCAAACTACGTTTCATTTCTTTCCTAGAAACAACAAATAAAAAATCGCCATAATAATGGCCAACAGATGACACGGTTGCGCTGCTGCATTGGACGTTCCCGTCGTCCGCGGCGCAAGTTTTATGCGTGCAAGTTTAGTGTGGCTTTAAAATATCCCAACCATCACACACACCGAGCAGCATTGCTGCGGGGCCCTCGAGCCTGAATGGTCGCAAAAAAAATAAAAATGGAAAAAGACAATAAAACGTGCATGCAACACCACTGTCCGGGACCAATGGGCGGAATGTTGTTCCTTACGGTTTCTCTCTTTCCCGAGGAGATGGTTGTCGCATATTTATAGCAAAACAACCATAACAAAAACGAAGCTGAAATAAACATCATTCTCGTTTGATATAAATTCGTACAACCGCGGCTGCTCCTTTATATCATCACATCAGCCATGCGCACACATTCAAGCTGCGCTATTCATTTACCTTCCTACCGCCATGATCGAACACAAGGAAACAAAAACAAAGAAGAGCAAAAAATTAGATTGAAAAATAGAATGATCATAAAGCAACATTACGGATTGCATGTAACCGGTCGTTCATCCAGCACGCTTCCATTTTTGCCCTTTATGCATCCATACCGCTCTTAGCGATGATGTAAGAGGGCGGGGCCATGTTCCCTTTTCAGTCTCAGTCCAAACTCCAGCACTGCCTCTCGTCCTTTACCGACGGGGAGAAAGCTATATTTTGTAGGGCCAGGGAGAGTCGCCTTCCAAAGTGAAGCGAATTTATGCATACGAAACCTACCAGATGCGCACAAACCGCCATCGGGGGCCGAGATTTATAGAGCTTTCGCGATCAGTTTTGTGCATAAATGTGTGGGGCTTCGTTTAATCGGGGGAAAACCATGCACAACTGAAAGGCAAAATTCAATTCTAATGCGCAAAACGGCTGCAGATGATGCACGTAATTTGACATCGAGAGTTTTCGTTTTCGGTGCGATGAAAAATGGTATCGAAATAGAGGTTTCCCTATATCTATCTCTTTCTATGCTTTATGAGTGCACGGCGTGCCGTGCACTAACGTAATGCTAGTCGCCGCCGAGTGCTTCAATTCGCAGTAAGTTAATACACTACCAGAGGGAAGTCATTCGCAATCATTTATCAAGATGATAAAAGACACATAAAAACGGGCACACAATAACACAATGGCAAACGGCGAGGTTTGCGGAATGAGCTTTGTTCGGGACTTGGTCGGTTTTATAAACACAACTACATTCCCCCGCTAATATGGCTACATTCTAAGCTCATTCATCTTTCAGCCTTATAAATAGAAAAATGGCTATTTTTCTTCCCAGCAGCAGCAACCACCCAGCAACACCGGAAAATAAGAGAACGTTTCGGATGAGATTTATGCTGCCTTTATTTCTCTCCCTTTCTAGATGGATTTAAGCCATATGTATGTATCAAAATGAGCTATTACGTCGGATCGTAGTGTGGTGCTTAACAAAAGAAACATTCGTTGTGAATGTGCGAGTAGTTTAAAACAAATTATAAAATTAGAAGAATATTTTCAACATGTATTTGCATTTTTTTAAGATCATTGTAATGTACTGTAGATGAAGAAAAATAGCCTCGCCCTTAAACATCCCAAAGTATCAGACAGTTTTGTTCCGCTTAGCAAAGAGAGTTGGCAAATAGCATTGCAAAAAATGCTCCTCCCTTTATCCTGTGCGAAGTTTGTTACTTTCATTTTTTTTTTAAACCTTTTCTTGTTTTGTCCATAACATCAAAGCGACAGATTCGATATTTACTCTTCTGGCAAATAGCGTTTCCCCTTTGGCATAAAACAAAAGTACTAGGAGAATGTTTTTGAACCCATAAAGAGGATACCCTTCTTCAAGGAAGGCTAAAGGAATACGAAGTTTAGCTTGTTATTTTATTTATTTCTATCTTTTTATTGTGATTAATCTAGTTTCTATGCAAAAGAAAGGTAATACTATAAGGTTGAAGTTTGGTACCACCAACCATAATTAAGTTTAATACAAAATGCAGATTATTTTTTAAATGATATTTAAAAGATTTTTGCAACTTTTTCTTTTCCCATTTTTTCTTATTACATAAGTTCAGAGTCACGATATACACGCAATCCCGAATGCAGCTAAACAATACACTTGACCTTGAAACCTTGGCTCGGATGAAGATTACATCTAAGCTACGTTTTTTGTAAAATGTAACGCTCACTTCACCTTTTCTTTATTTTCCCAAAATAAAAGGAATTATCTGCAGGGTAAACAAACCTCAAGCCTTGCTGCCATTTTACAATTGAACCCTAGCTGTTAAGAGAGTACCCTCCAAAACAGAAAAGACCATGTTTTTGCCTGATGGTTGTAAAACCCTACTCTGCACATCGCATTCTTATGCTGGCAGTATAAGAAAAACAGATTATATCTTGCATTAACTTTTACCCGCCATCCTTCCCAAAAAGCACATCAGCAAGACAACAACAACAAAAAAATGGTGTAGAAAAATTTAACCTCTTATGCTACACCAAGGACCAGGTTAATCAATCCCGGAGCGGATGAGCGATCAAAAGGATTACGATGCTTTCGGGTGCCCGAGGCTACCACCAATCCTCTATCCCACCCGCGCAAACAAGTGACGATGTGAAGGGGGTGATAATATGAAACGGCCACGATGCTTTTGATGCTGATGATTATGATCAATCGTGAGGAGAATGGTGAGATGAACGGGGAGGGAGGCAATGGCCACGAAATGACATATCATAAATGGCAAACTAACAAAAGAAGGAAAAAAGGGCCTTGGTTGAAAGGATGGTGAAATGAGCATGAATGGTCGGGGGAGGGGGGCGATGATGGAAGAATTTCTCGGGCAGGCGGCTTACCCTTCATCGAGAGACGCTTGTAGCCGGGCGGCAGAAAGGCGGCCGGTGGCGTGATCGGTGGCACAATGTCCCAACCGGGCGAGATGACCTCTCCCACGCCACCGAGTATGCCGCTGGCCGCCGACGGACCGGTTGGAGTGGATGCGGTCGACGAGATGCCAGCATTGTTGGTGCCCGGAGTACCAGCCCCACTGCCCGGCGTGGAGCCACCGCTGCCTCCGCCATGATTGCAGCCGGTGCTGTTGTTGCCTCCACCACCGTTGTTGTTGTTGTTGTTGTTGTGGTTGTTATGTAACTCCAGATTTTGCTTCTCGATGCGCCGCCGCCGCCGAATGCTCGGGGCAAACGTTTTCATCGTGGCTAGAAAGCCAACGCCACTCATGCTGGCGATGTTGTAGGTTTGTACACACCGAAAGCAAAACGTTTATAGGTAGCGAGCTTGGACTTCTGCCTCTTCCTTCGCAATCACGTGTTGTGGTGGAAAAATCGTTCGTTTCAAGCCGCCGAAAACACACATAAACAAATACACACACCCCGCACACGATGTCTGTCGTGGACAACGGAATGTAACGGACCGGGGCTGAATTCTTCTCCTGCCCGAGAAAAGGGATCGAGCACGATTTTGTGAATGCTGAATCTCAGAGAATGTCTTTTACGAGCGAATGGTTGTCCGATTTTAAAAACGATTCACACTAATCTTCCTTTATCAACACACTTACGAGTGATTATGTATGTAACATTCTTTTGTTTAATATATTTGCTTATTCACAGCAGCAGCTGCGTCTTATACAGCTATCATAAATATACTTTTCTTCCGTAAACTCTTCCCCACTTTCATGACGCACACGATATACAGATAAAATGTTTGTCTTTTCTATGCTGCGCTACTCGCTACGGCTAGTTTCCACTAATCAAAGGTACACCATATCCCTGCACAAAGATTTCTGCACCGCACACCAACAAAACACCGGAGCGCGCAAACCGGATCTGCGCGTATATACGTGCAAACACTCCGAGTCTCCTCCAGCAATGGTTACAAACTCCGTAACGGCCTTGTGCCCTGTGGCCTTCACCACCGAGGTGTGTGAGCGCGTGCGGTTAGCGAGTCAGGTTTCTGCAACTCCGGGGATAACCGGGCACACTCGCTGGCCAGGCTGAGAGCTACAGCTGGGTAGTAATCATTGTGCTGTGTAGCATGCCTTTCAGCCTCCCAATGCGACCAGCACAGTGTGGAAACCGTTTTCTTTAAATATTCCAGCATATGAACTTACTATTCACACGGTTTTGTTTGCAACCTTCGCAAGCTACTTTTAACAATTGCCCATCAAAAAATATAGTTCATCTGCTGTTGTCCCGTTCTACTATTGGTGATGTGTTGGTGGTATGAGGATGATAAGTTTGACGTTTCACTTTGCACTACACTCGTTTCAGTAAGGAGGATCCATTGGTTAAAGCTTTCCAGTTTTTTTTCTTTCTATCTTCACACTGCCGTCCAGAATTTTAGTCACGGGAATTTCAGTCCAGACATGGTAAAGGATGGTAAGTAGAGCCTGGCGTGGGAAACATTGCACGCGAAGCGAAGACTGTACAACATTTCTGATCACGTGCCATTACATATTGCGGTTGGATGTTTGGAGAGTTAATTACTTCTTCCTGATTTCAGCATCCCCCGTGTTACGCGTACGTGTTTGACATGGAATGTTTTAATAACACATAGTTATGAATGAAAGTGATGCACGTGACATGATCATGCCTTATTAGTATTTATTTATCGCAATCGATCGTTTCTTGCAGCAGCATACACGGCACATGTTCTTTTAAAACACTCGTCATCTTTTAAACAGGTCCAATAATAAGAAGCCTCAACGGGTTTCCCACGCACAGCAGCACACTCAACTTAATTGCACAACACACCTCTATAATGAAACCATGCGAACAACTTTTCCGCAAATTAATACGAATTCGCTTCTTTCCATCGCGTTTGCTTCGAATCCTGCGTTAAACGGGCCTGACAGACAGGTCATCCCTTTCCTTCCACCACTGCACTCTTTGCCCGGGCCCGGGTGAAAACTTTACCGAACGATCGGGGAAGGAAACCCACTTTGGGGCGGCTGGTGTACGGGGGGCGTCGATGAACGCAAACAGACGACAGTACGGTTGTAATTTTGCGTACATCAGGCTGTCGGGTGTAGCTATATTGTGTAAATGCGTATGCGTGCGTGTGTTCGTATGGGCTTGTGTGAGTGTGTATGTGTGTGTGCGCGCACACAATACGCACGGAACCGAAAAACCGATGACCGAACAGAACGGGATCCGGAAAGTGACTGACTGACTCGGAATCTCTTTGCCACTTTGGTCCCGCACAGACAGAAACCAGCAAGCACTGTAATGTCCTTTACCCCACTCACTCACTCTCGACGTGCGTGTGTATAAAATGGTCTCTCTCTCTCTCGCTCTCTTTTGCTGATTTCCCCCGTTCAATCATCAACGCGACGAGTATCCAACCGTTGCTACTTCTTCGCTGAGCATACGACGTTTTACCCGCCGTACAGGCATTCCGTTTTAAACGTAAAATCGGCATTCCGCAAACGTTCGTTGGCATTGGCTACGTATGCAGCGCCGCAATCTTGATGATTTTCGTCATCAATTCATGCACACCCTACCCACACACCTTGATCTTGAGGTTATTCCCGCTTTCACAAAAAAACAGAGCGAGAAAGAGAGAGAGCGAATGAGAGAGGAAGAGTTACGCTGAGAGTGCACGAGTTGGTTCGAGAAAATAGAGCAACAATACATAATGGAGAGCATTAAAGTAAGGTGAGAGTATACACCTAAAGGGGAAGGTTAAGAAATGAGCTTATTTATATGAGTGAGAATTCTTTTCCTAGGTACTGAGCGTCATATATTTGCAAGAGTAGATCTCAGAAGAGTAAAAGAAACAAAGGACTGGCCGATGGTAGAACAAAAAATAAATAAAATAACCACGAAGGGTGTTGTTTGGCTGGGACGTCATCGTCGCAGCAACAGCTCGTAGCCGGGCATAAAGCCGGTTGGCTACGAAAAGGAAATGACGGCACACAGCGTTACCCACACAACTGTCAATATATGCATAATAACTTTCACTCGCTACACAAACATCTGCACTTTCGAGTGATTCATGCTTTTAATCAAAGAGAGCGAGAGTGGTGAACGGTTTAGCGAGGTACAATAAATGAGTAAAATTGTTGCAATACTAGGTGGTGGTGGTCACAATTGAGCTACAACATTGGATGGGAACAAAATCCTAATTTGTATACCCAAGACATTGAAATCGTTTTACCATGGAAAAAAGGAAACTCAGTATCAACAGCATGCTATTGGGGAGTAAATTTGTTAGTGAGCACCAATAATTAGCAAGCTATAATGAGCTGATATATGAACAAGACATGTGTTCTTTTACAAATAATTTTACTAAGCAATTAATTTAGCAATTACGGGTGGAGACGCCCAGTGCTTTAAACGGATTATTCTAAATTATAAATTACATTTATTGCAAACAATCAGGCTACTCAAAATCGTATTTAAAACATAATGAACCACGTGATGATCTGTTACAGCAACTAACATTCAGATTTAAAACCTCTCTCTTTCTTTCCACTTCCATGTTGCCACCCGTGGTGGAGGCGCCTGGTTGAGTGTAAATTCATTCAGGGGTTTTCCACGACGTTTATAACCTTGTGGGCGTTACGTAACCGTTGCTTATGTGGCAATGTGATACCAAAGCACAGTCTATCCACATTCACAACACTTGTAAAGTTCACTTTGTTGGTAGATTTATTTTATTCCACCTCGCATCCCACTTCTATGAACTGGGCGATATGCCGATGTCAGTCAGTTCTCTGGAAGATGTTTCACATCGTAACGTCGTAAGTTATTCATTTCATGTGTACCTTCTTTTGCCTTGTTTCCAGCTGAGCCTTTGCCAGGGGTTTTGCATGTCTGCTCATCCGGGAAAGCATGACAGAAATATGCTGATACGCCCACCCATTTACTCTGCGCGTGTATTTGTCTGTTTATGGCAGATGAATCATACAACCTCCCTCTCCTTGACCACCTGACGGTAAAACAGGCAGCAGCACAATGGAGCCGAATTTTCCATTTACAAGGCTATGTGAAACGCGGCCTTACGAGCGTTCTTGAGATCGGCAGGTGGCGGCGTATTCCGCGAGGCTGGACGACATTAAAGGAATGGGTGAGTGTGTGTACGTGAGCTTAGTAGGCTGTACCGGGAGTGTTTGTTTACCCTTCAAAAGTTACACAACCACCAACAACGAGGCAACAGTTTTTTTAATTATACGAGAGAGAGAGAGAGAGAGAGAGAGAGAGAGAGAGAGAGAGAGAGAGAGAGAGAGAGAGAGAGAGCGGCCTTCGTTCAGCTACTCCAGCCGATTCACGTGACCCTAGCATACTTGGTCACGGAATGTGAGCTTAATAGTGAGATTGTTTTCCCTTGCCTACAAAATGTACAACTGTTGATGGGAAACCTTTGCGAAATAATAACAATACAGTTTCCACTTTTGTAACAAATTTGATTTGGAGCAAAACAGTAGGGTTTACATCCTGCTTCTGTTGATAAAAAAACTCAGCCTAAGAAAATATTATAAAAACTTACACAGCTTTCACAAAAAAACGAAAAACAATGCAAGTTGAACGTAGAATTCAAATGATACAGCTTTGATCCGAAATACAAAAAACCATGACTTTCAAGAAGTTGCTGTTTTTTGGAGGAAGATAATAGTAAGAAATTGTGAGATTGAAAATTATAAAATAATATCAGGAACAAGACAGATAGCTTTAGATTGATTAGCATACATGCGTCAATAAGTCATACTTATCGTCTTTATTGAGGCGTTATTTTAATGAACAAAAATGTACAATAATATATTTGACGTTAGAGCCAAGAAAGGAAATTGTTCATTCCGTTAGAGCCTTTTGTTCAAAACGTGCTTCAAACGTATGCCACTGACAGCTAGATCAGAATAAGGACATTCAACCTCGCACAAGTTCAATGAAAGTTGCCCCAGCCACTCACTGTGGTCCCAACCCAAACGGCGCCTGCTCGGTGAGTGGCAAAATAAACAGAGCGAAATAGAGCGAGAGAGAGGGGAAAATGATTCAAATTGAAAATCTGAGAGCGATTTACAAATAACATTAACAGTAAAAGAGAGCAAAAGAACGAGAGAGAAAACAAATTGAGCTACTTGGAGTAGCCTCCCCTCATTTGCTCTCTCTCTCTTTCTCTCTCTCTCTCTCTCTGTTTCTGTTGGGAGAACTGAGCTACACATTTGTGCAATCTCTGTGTGATTGTCAACAGAGTGCGTGTCAGCCGCCGGGTCGACTCAAAACCACCCTGTAGTATTTTGACAGTTAGAAGGTGTTACTTGAGTTCTGAAAATAATCACACTAAAAATAGGAATTCCCTAGTAACACCGATGCGGTGAGTGTCAAGGTAGCGCGCGCTCACTTAGCAACCTGCAAGGTTCAATGTCGTGAAGCGGGATAACGCTCTCGCTCGCACTTCTGATTAATCTGGTTAACGTGTTTCGCCAAAAATCACCCTCCGGGGGTACTGGGTAGCTTGATACAGACTGATTCTTGCTAAAAATATCGGTCTGGATCTTGGTTACGAACTAATACAGTTTACATGTTTTTGTTTTGCACACACAGAGCAACCTTGCGATGACTCAATTTCCCACCACCTGTCGGTAGCTTTGATTACATAGTGCCCTACGCATCTCTACAGCGAAACGTAAACCGTCCTGTCTGTACCTTCGTCATTTGTTGCCATCCCGCGTTCTACCGCCCGACCAACGGTTACGATTCGATTCCATTCACACGAATCAGTGCGACCGTGCAAGATGAACGTGCATCTATTTCTGTTTACAAACAAACATTCCGTCGCTGGGTGCTTGAAGGGGGGGGGGGGGGGGGAGACTGCATGTGAAGTTCAGCATATTTTTGGCAGTTAGTTTCCTCCTGTTCGGAAAGCATCAATTCAACGTTTGCTGTGCGTTTACCTTCCTCCTCTCTTGCTTCTGCGCTAGCATTGGAATTTTCGTTTTCAGCTGCTTTCCTCCTCTCGCTGTCGTCGTCTGTCTGTCAGTGTGCCAAAAGGTGAAGGTAGAAAACGGCATGCAGTTCACCCTCCTTCCCCGTTTGTGCACACTTTTCATTGGAATGGAAAATATCCCATCAATCAATCGAAATGTCGAGAAACGTTACTGTTTACGAACGCTGGTCCGGTGGGACACGAAACCAGGCACTGGAATGCCTTTTCTCGCCAGCCTCAGCTGGTAGAGGAGTGATGTAATGTTTGATAAAACATTCACCAACCGCTTGTTCCCTCCATCACCGTTGGTGGAACCGGCGGAAGTTCGTGTTCCATTCTTAGTTTTATTGCTACTGTTTCCACAACTATTTCATAACATACTATAGAACTCACCCGTAGCACGATTGTTGAAACGGAGCGAGAGAGAGAGAGAGAGAGAGAGAGTGAAGGAGAGCGCGAAAGTGAGCCACAGATAGAGCAGCCAGCCATGAACAACAAAGCAAGTTATACCCATCAACGGTCGTGCAAAACTAGATCCATACAAAAACACACCACAATCAGCCGCGGTGCTCTCGAGCGCACGGAGACAGAGCGGCATTCCTTCATCTTTTGCATGGGTGGGTGTGTTTTGTATCGATTTTTTATTTTCTTACGTTAACGGAAAATCGATGGGTATTGTTTTCTCCACATACCTGAAACGAAAAGGAAAATCGAAGGAAACTATTAATGTTTGAGTGGATGGAGATAATGAATAGATATCGATTATTATTTAGATTTATAAATTTCAGAGTGTTTGTGTCATTAATTTTCTCGCAATGTTAACGTCTTCAGCCTTTTTTATAGCAAAATGTTTATATTATATTTCTATTCTTAAGGAATTAGGGCGGAGACAACGAACAAACCCGTATCAAAACCACAGCAATTCAATCTACGAGCAATATTCAACGTTTTGTTCCCAAAATTGCATTTCAAACCCGATTATTCCAGATTGTTTGTACAACTGTGGTTCCATTTCCAAACACAGCCCAGCCACGATTTTGTAGAAAGTCTCAAAGCTACGAGGAGACATGATCCACTAAATCGCATATGTCTATTCCTCCGTTCACTCTGTTCGATTCTGCCTACGGGTGAAGAAGTTTACAGTATGGCGCGTTTACGGGTACTTGCACTGGTGTTGCTAGTCAGCTGCATCGTCGTCATAGCATCGGCTGAAAAAACTGACCAAGAAGCCGAACATGGCGGTAAGAGACTTGCATACAGGTTTGATTCCAGCTTTTTTTTTTATAGACATTCATCATGCCCATTTTTCTTCCCTAGAAACTGTACCGGCAACGCCAGAGCCCAGCACTACGGAGGCAACGGAGGAGGAATCACCGCCACCAAAAATTGAGTGTACCGATCCGCGCGAAGTGTACAACGAGTGTGGCAGTTCCTGCGATGACCGTACGTGCGAAAATATACGTCGTGGTGATCATTTGGCGTGTACCAAGCACTGTGTCGAAGGATGCTTCTGTCGGAATGGTTACGTGCGGGACAAACATGACCGATGCATTCCGAGCTACCGCTGTGGTAAAGGTTCGTTGTAAAGTAGCTAAGAGTGTTGCATTGTTCACCCAGATTAATGAGGTATATGTTTAGCCTAATTTTGCAGTTCAATCGAGCGGTGTGTCAAATATTTACATGATCTTGGACAACGCATTAGATCACGCAACACGGCGAATGATAATGGGCAATGGAAGGTCAAACGCAAAGTGAATGCAGTAAACAATAAAGTAAATGAAAACCAAAACATGGAGATTAAAGTAGCTATTGTAATATGGTAAACAAATACTATTGAGAAAATAAACAGCTTTTACTGAAAATCGAATTGAAGATCAGTGTTGATGATTATAGAGGAATTGAAGATCAGTCGAATAACATTATTCTTTTTAAGCATTCAAATAGGTAACCTCATGAAGTCTAGAAATTGCTTCAAATATTTCAGAGAATTGCTCAAAATACAGAACGTAGGATACGATTCACGCCCGTATCCAACATTGCAATACAATCATCCAGTTTGTGTTGTAATTTCTCTATGCCTTTATTGATGCAAAATGGGCCACTGAAATGATAATACCACAACTTTCCGCTGCATCGCTCGGCTAACCCATGGACTGACACATGTACGACGGAACGCATCTATTGGACTTGTTACGGACATAGCCGCCCCGGCAGAAACAACCGGGATTGCAGGAACGTCTACAGGCACTGTCATTTTTACGCTGGTTTGTACAGGTACGATCGCCACAAGCTGGACCACAATCGTCGTACGCTTCGTTTGGATCGTAGCACACGATTGTTTCAGGACCTTTCAAATGAGACAGAAACACAATTATAGTTACAACGCAATCACTCACAAACACAGCATTTTTGCTAACTGTCTTCCTACCCGTTCCTTGTGCCACGATCGCCGTCAGCATCGTGCCAATAATCAGGATAATTGCAAGGTAACTAGTTGCCAGCCTCATCGTGTCCAGTGTATCATCCGTCCCAAAACTGATATAAACCGAGTATGCGCAAAACCTGACTGGACTAGCGCATCTCGCCTAGGCGTGTGCCACGGGGAGGTAAGACGTACGCCAAATAAACTTCAAACAGCAGCCAGCTGCGCAAACACTTGTTACGTTATGTTGTTGTGCTGCTGTACCCTGTTCAATAAACGCACCGATTACTCGTAATATGTCAAGGGAGTGTACCTAGAATTTCGCTACTTTGTGCAAGAATTCCGCTGAGCAATGTGATAAAATAAAATTACATGTTTTTGGAAACCTCGCCAAACCTATCAAATCAATGTGGCTTTAATTGTTGTGTGAGAGTGAAACATTACATGCTACAGTATGAGATAGTCATCTTTTATTGCCTAATAGACATTACCTCCATCCACGTTTTCTACTTTCTCTATTTTATTCATCACCGAACGTTAACCAAAGGTAGCACAAGTGTACGACGGCACGCAACTGCCGCTGCGACTGCGAACGTATCCTCTGTTGCAGAAGCAACCCTCCTTGCATTGCCGACCGCACTGGATATTATTCTTGCGCACGTTCTGACAGGTCAAATCACCACAACCGCTCCCACATGGATCATAGCTTTCGTTCAATCGATCGCAAATCATATCCGGATACTCTGCAATAGAGCAATGCGCTTGGTAAAGATCTTTGACAGATACTCGCTGGCAGCACAAAATAATAAGCATCTTACCCTCTGGGATGGGCGCAGGATCAACAGCTAGAGCGAGACATCCTATCGCCATAATCGACACTAGTAGCACTACGAAAGTGGACCACCGCGAGATAGAGAAACGAGCCATTTTATCGCGTTTCCGGCCGATACTACTCTGTGCGAAAATGAAGCATTGTTCATTGTGATAATCGATCTGTACAGGCACGTTTTTTTCACGCCCGAAGTCTTCATAAGACACTTGCGCAAATAACGACCATTTCACAGAAATGAGGAACTGCAACATCGTCATGGGAAGTTGTATCTCCAAACAATGGAGCTTTCTATACCATTGTTTAGTTGTCATTAAATTTAGACAGGCATAATATCATCTACAGACGACTAGGACGACGGTTACTGGGTACGTATCTATAGTATAAAGCACGTTAAATTCAATACATTCTGACAATCCATCTTTGGCTTTCTTCCAATCACTCATATATTTCACAGCGCGACGAAATGTGCGTGCAGCGTACTGTTCCGTCTGGTTTGGGAGACAACGTCCCACCGTCCCCCGTGTACAGGTTGTTTGTCCAGTTGTACCGTAACCGATGCAAAAACAGACATTCAATCATCTGAACCTAAAGTACGATGGCAGTTAGTAACGAGCTGAGCTAGCACGAGTTGCCACCGTTTTTATCGTGTCTGTAGGTTCCCCGATTTTCCAACACTCTGTAAAACCGTGCCAATTATTCGTTCCATCCAACCATGAAGGTGGTTGTAGTGCTGTGCTTTTGCCTACTGGCATTCGGACTGCTCACGACAGTGGGTGCTGCTGCTGACGGTAAGAATACGGGTCGACGGGGTTCGCAGGACCGTACGTTAAATTAAATAACGATTTGCTTTTTTCTCATAGTGTGCCGCTTCGGTGAACGTTGGCGATGCGGAAGTGCGGATTGTGAAAAAAAGTGCGACACCTTGACCAGCACCACCGAATGCACCGAACCCTGCACCGATGGGTGCTACTGTGAACCGGGATTTGTGCGAGTGGCCGTCGGTATCTGTTCGCCCCAGTTTGTTTGCCGCTACAAGAACGGTTCGCCTAGACGAGTATACGCGTAAGCGGGTGTAAGGTCGTTCGGCGTGTAATTCAATAAATGCATCCCGCAACATAGCGTAATGTGTACATATACTTTACTAAAAAAAAACAACACTTTTTAAGTCTATGTTTGAGAGAATGATTTTCACAAAATTTGTGAGTGAACGGATTACGCTTGCAAGTGAAACTATTTACACAAACACGATGCACAGCTAGCAGCATGATTCTGCAAAATTTATGCATAAATACAACCATCCTTTTTCAAGTGGTAACTTAATAACATGTTGAAAAATAAGACATTATTGCAGGAAATGAGAAGAAAAGGAGCGTAAGAGTTTTCGCGCTCAGCATTATCTTCGCCTTGTGCTCGTTTGCTCAGGCCGTTGCAGAAAGAAAATTCAATATCACTGAAACGTAATGACGCGATATAGCTAGATGAATATAAAGTAATTCATTAGTATGCGTTTTTCAACAGCTGTCTGACAACACTCGCAACACACCGGTTCCGTACTGCTGCTGCTGCCTAACGTATCACCACAATGGCCACACTGCCTAAATGAGCACCATTCGCAGTCATATCAATGCGAGCGCGCTAGGGCGCTTTGTGCACATTTGTATCCATCATTTGGGTGAAATTAATTTCATTCCCGTGCTGTATAATTGTGCAATTTTAATCGGTGGATCTTTGTCGGCGAAATCTTGGTGCGCCGGAAGGATAGTGACAGACACGCTTGTTGTGTTGACACAAGATAGATGTAGTTCAATTTTCTGGAGCGCATGATGGGAGTGAGAGTGGTAGGGTGAATCATTTGCATAGCCCTGCTTTTTTGTGGACTACAACATGAAATTCAACGATTTTACAACTGCTACAGAAACATTTACTACAAGGAACGGGCGCATATTATCACAAATATTGTATTCTGCCTTCTTGGGAATATGTTTTTTTGCTCAAATAAATTTTATCAATTTCATTTAAAAAAGTGTGTAAGAAGTCTTTCATTGACAGGACACGATGAATACTCAACTAGCATGTATAAACAAGTGGAGCATGTTACCGTTGAGGACAGTTACAGTTTCACGTTCAGTTTTGATAAAGAGAAGGTTATAAAAAGCTAATTTGGTTCGAAAATAAAATGTGAAATGTTTTAGATAGCGGAATCATCATACTATGAATCATACAAAAAAGCTCAACCTTGGCCGTTCTAATGTGACTAAAACTTTGAAAAAAAAGCTGAACGGCAGCAGCGCAATAATTATTGTGTTTGATTTATTTACCTGCACATGCCGAGTTCAACGAGCTGTACACACCGTTTTGCATTCAGTTTGCTCAAATGTGTGAAAAAGCTCAGCCAGGCGTGATGAAACCCGAACGCAAATCAACCAAATCAATCTTCGATTGGTGCTGAGGTACAAAGCACGCTTCTGCCGAACATCAACAACAACAAAAAGTACTCTGCTCTTCAACGATGTACACACAGTCACCGTACGTGTGGACAAACAAACAATTTATCGTGTGAACTTTGGGATACAATGCCGATAGAGCTGCCGCCCCGAGCCACGAGCACACGCCCCCCAGCTAGTACCGTCTATCGGTACCGGAAAGCCACATCATTTCCTGTTGTGCAGCGCGCTTGGCTGCGGCTGGAGAAATTGAAACTATTAAGCCGTATTGCGACCGGTAGCATACCGGTGGAAAAGGTACGGTAGTACACACACACACCCACCCACACACACACACACACACACACAGTGGGTTAAAAAAGATTGATGATTGCAGGAGCCGAGCAAGACATCATCGGACCTGGCGAGAGCGCGGTTGCCAATGCCAATCAAATTCCATCGAAAGCGACTAAAGGCAACACGCCAATGACGCAGCCAAAAATGTCGTTTTATTCCAGTCAGTCTTGTTGGGGAGGGAAAAATAGCGGCAGTTGCAACGGGTAAAGATCGACTGTCGGCGCATTGGCAGAGGTGTTTTCTAGTGCTGATGTCGTTTGGGGTTTGCGTTGATTAATTGTAGTTTGTTTGATTTTCTCGTCAGTTTCGGGAAGTATGATATATTGTTGCCAATTGGGTTTACTTTTAGCCCAATCGACCGTGGACAATTTCATTGGTGGAAAATAATTTACAAAATATACATGAAGGTGACACTAGAAATAAGACAGTTTAGGAATTTGAGTACTTCAACAATCATACACAACAATCAATACACAGAATAGCTTAAATCCGATCAAAGCGCGTGTGTGTGTATTGGTTGTTATCGGTAATCGAAAACAAATTGTTTCCAATATCGTTGGTACGCAGCAATCAACCATTTGTACCTATTTTCGCTTATCGTATGGAGCGAAAAAAAAAATAATAAAAAAGCATTTAAAAGTCGCACCATTCAGCTCACCTTTGAAACAAGCACAACCCATGATGTAGCCCATCATTGGAGTAGATGGTGGTGGGTCTACGAAAGACACGATCGAATCGACAACGGCCGCACGAGGAGGACGGCGATCGCACTACTAGCACCGCCGATGAAGCAATGGCACAATGGTTTAAGCGCTTTCCTTGCTGTTTGTGTGTCCCTCCTGCCGCCAGCTGCCTCCGTCGGGACAGGCGATAACGATAACGTTGCACCACCGATAAGTGGGACGGTTTTCGCCTACTAGACGCTAGAGGTCGCTCGTAACGTGTCCGTAGAACGCTGGACGAACAACAACGCACCTTCGGCTGCTGACGGGACTGCGGCGTACGTTTGTTCACGCGCTGAATCGAACAACGGTACGGATGCGTATTAGCTTCGGTTCGCCCTGCTACCACCAACGGCGAGCAAATGCTGCCCAACGGATGAGGTGGCGTGGCGCAAGAACAATGCACCCAGGAACAATGGTACTCGCCGGTGTCGTCGTCGTCGTGGTCGTTGTCTTCCCGAAAGAATTGACTATTGTGTCGATGGCGGCGTCGTTGTCGCGATGTTGCCAACACCACTTTTCTGCACTGTTTGCGCTGCTTAGGCCGTTCGATGTCGGCGGCTGCGGTGTCGTTGTTACTGTCGATGCAGCTGCGGCAGCTTCCTCCGGCCGAGGCGCAGAGTGCAGCTTTGAAGCGTCCCGTGCACCCTCCTCCTACAATACGGCTCCAACAACCACCGAAACGTTCGCTATTCACCGTCCCGCTGATGCTGCCACGGTTGCACGTACTTGCCCACGAGTTACGTCGGAGCAGAACACGTCGCACGGTAGTGACTTTCATCTCCTTGCGGGCGCCTGCAAGCGCCTCCGCAGTTGATTAACGTGCTTCACTCTGCGTCCCACCGCCCACCCCTGCCGCAACCAGTTGATTGGATAGGACTCGTTTTCGAAAGGATTGCAGTAAGACCACGACACTCAAAATGGGATAATTTTCGTTCTGTTCACTACGGTAATATTTGAAGATAGCACACTTTCACACCTGACACTCACTATTTATAATTATAGAAAACGATTTATATAAAAATTTCTGTAATATTGTGACTAAACTTGCAAGGAAATTATTTATCGTCAGACACTGATTTAATCACTGAGCGTAAGAAATATAAAATTTCAACAAAAATAGTACATAAAATGCACTCCAAACTGAACATAACCACACTTGTTTGCTCCCGTTCCTCTTCACTACTCAAGATAGTGGAAGCTATTTATACTCCATGCATTTCACACATCAACAATTTTGTTCACCGAACGCAGCACGCACAATGGAAACCGGCAACGGTAAAAGAAGTAATAAAGAAATGAGAAACGACAACATGTTCCTGCTGCGTTTTGTTGTCCTTTGTACGATTTTTTTTTATTTTGCTCTTGTTTCCTAAGCACGTCGGTGCGCTAAGGATGTGCAAATACAATGTTTCAATGCAGGCTTGTTGATGATGGGGGGGGGGGGGGGGGGGGGGGGTAAGGCTTTTGTTACTAGTCCTGCTAGGGCGATATTGAAGCCTTACTTCCTTCTCCAACGCCCGCGTGCCGCAACTGTTTACTTTCTTCACTTCTCAAGCTCTTTTACACACGCACACACACACACGCACGTACACATATACATTCGCCGTACATTGGAATGGAATAGGAGTACGCACATGCGACTGCACAAGATTGTAAAATTGCAATAACCATTAGCAAACACACAAACACAGTAAATCGTACGTTTTACCCAGTGCTGTATCGATGAGCGGCAGGTAGTGGAGAAAGAGAAAGAGAGAGAGAGAGGGAGAGCGGCGTAGGATATGATGATGTGAAGAAAAGTTACTGCTCGTTTGTAAAAGAAAAATTTGCTTTCAACACGCACATGTTAGAGCGAGTCTAAATTTAAATCGATTCTCATTAACATTTTAGTTACAAAAGTACTAATAATAACACATAAATCCTATTTTTTTACTTGAAATAACTATCGTCCAACGCTACTAACACCTTTTTTTCTTTAAATTGTCTTTTACATAATAAACTTACTATACCGTTTGAGCTGAGCATAGCATGAACTTAAACTCACACACATATACAGAGGAAATATGCAACCCTTTCTTCAAATTGCTAGCCTTTCACGAAATCAATAAGTCAAATTATTTACATGAAAGCCTGTAGGAATCAACCGGTAACCTACACTGTGGCATAGAATGGCGTGACAATGGTTCATAAAAACGAGTTGAAAAAAAAAACAACAGCAGGGACACTTTATTATTTGAAACACTTCCAATGTTGCAAAGAGCGTGTGGTGTTCACTTGTGTTGTGCAGGTGTAGCTGTTGAAAAGAAGCAGCAACAATTATTGACGCCAGCAATCGAAAAATGCCTGTCCACGGCACACTAATGCACTGAAATGTTACTTGTTGTTGTAGATAAATATAAACCTTTTTTTGCATACTAACTAAGGAAGTTACAGTCAAAGGATGTCGAAGAATTTTAGGTCAAATTTCAATTCAACACGCCACTGCTTCATTATGACCGGGTTACACACCACTGCTGTTTGTTGTTTTAGGTCTAACAAAATGAAGGTACATTTTTTATACACCTTTATTCAAACACTAACACACGCACACATGCGTCGTTTGTGGACGAAGTAAAACAAAAAAAAAAACGATATCCAATTACATCCCCAAGTACATTGGGTAAGCTGGGAAAGCCAACACTTTACTAAAGATTGCTGTTGGAAATGCACAAGTGGTGATGCACGCGCGCTATACCTGTGCGGTCCGCTGTGCAACGAAGAAGACGCATTGGCAACCCCCCACTGGCGGCTTGACTTGTAATGCTATCTCCGACGTGTGCCGAGCATACCGGCGCATTTCGCAACCGATTTGTGTATCGGCACACCAACACAGCGGCACATCGCCACAGAGCCACAAACACTGCTGTGTGATGTGTTGATATCAACCCCTCCTTGCCGCTTGCACAGGAAGGCGCGCGCGTTTTCCACGCTACGCTACACTGGTATGTGTGCCAGAGGTTGCGAATGGTTTGGTACTGCGCATGTGCATCAACTGCCGAACACTGGCACTGCTTCCAGATGCTCTCGTGTGTCTCCGAGACACCGAGATCCCGTGCACGCGCAGTTCCACAAAAAAGGACTAAAAACCGGCTAACAAATACTTTTTGGCACTAACACCACTGAACGCGTTTCGTAGTGTGGCCGCCCTAATAATTGCTTTTGGTAAACATGCGCGCACACATACACACGTAAAGCTGCACTGGTGTTGGTGGTGCCACAGCTAGGGAAACGAAGTCGGATTTTGTTGTTGCTGACTTCTTTCGATGGGCTGGCAGGTACATCATTTTCAGCAATGTGACAAAGTCATCCAACGGTGAAGAAGGTAAGGCACATGCTTACCCCGAACCTGGCGACGCTAAATGACGCGTACATCACCACCACGCAGCAGCGCGGCATTGGGCGAGACGAAACGAACCGAAAAAACGGGCAACATGATGACAGGCAGTAGAAGTGCAATGGTGTGCTCTCTCGTTACCGTCATCGAAAGCATAAAGCCCTCATAAACCGATGGCTGCCGGGGGATGCTTTCCACCGGGTGTTTGTACTACGGCGAAACGGTCTACATTTCATGCGATTAGCAGTAATGAGGGGCTCTTCAAATTTGATGATGTTTTTGCTGATAGCAAACAAGAACACACCCACATAAAAGTGTGTCAAAGAAATGGGAGGAAAAATCTTTCTATGACTTTTCTTTGACTTTTCGAGAATATTATGCATTTTTATTTTTTGCACGAAAAATAAAATGATTTTATATTAGCAAATCTTCTATTTACGATCACTTTTTTTGTTTTATTCTTGTAATTTAAGGAAAGAAAGAGCACAAATGTACAGTTTGACGGCAAAATGTGACACATTTCTCTCGATCTTACGACTAACGACAAATTGCAACAGCCATCGAAAAGAAAGGTGTTAAATAATAATTACAGCTTAAAAACTAAAATGCTAAATTAATATCATTTGAATTATCCCAACGGTTCCTATCTAAATTGCATACTCGCTATTTCGCCCCCCTTTTTCGATTCTTCACTACAGTCGAGCGCACCCAAAACTCTAACGATGGTGAGCAAGTTTTGCTTTCCCAAGCATGGCATGGCGTGTGTGTGTGTGTGGCCGAACATAATGATTATCACACTTGTTTCCAAAAGCCACACCACTCGGGAAACCTCCAAAACCGACCCGCACTGTGGCACCGTCACCATTCGGGCCCGCTCTAACGATTTCCCCCGCAAACGAACACACGGGGGCAAAGAGAGCAAATGTGTTTGGGGTGCATCGGAGCCAAAACTTTGCTTATCATCAATTAATAAAACAATAGACGTACCACCCTCGAAATGCCTCCAGCTCCCTTTTCTTGTGCCCACCTCTCTCACGCCGACGCTACAATCATTTGCGAAGGCTCGAGAGCGTTTTCTTCACTGAGCGAAAAACTTTTCGACAGAACTGAACTTTCCGCACACACACACACACACACACATACACGAGTAGCTCGGCACT
The DNA here is from genome assembly GCF_943734685.1 of Anopheles coluzzii. Taxonomy (NCBI): domain Eukaryota; kingdom Metazoa; phylum Arthropoda; class Insecta; order Diptera; family Culicidae; genus Anopheles; species Anopheles coluzzii. The sequence goes on from NC_064670.1 coordinate 115,353,144, forward strand.
AAACTCGACTGAGAGGACGGTACCCTACCCCCCGCTGGCAAAACTTGTCCTCGCGCAGCCCTAGTTTTTGTGCGTCACTTTCCACTATCACCCACCGACCGCAAACTTTTACTCAGAACTACCGACCGGGAGAGGGAAAGGGGGGGGGGGGAGAAGGGGAAGAGCAGCACACCGGAAACTTAACGATAATCGTTACCGTTATGGGTCATTTCCGGAGCATCTAAAAAGAAAAGCCTGTGCAGCACATGTACAGCGGGGTGTAAAGAGCGTTTGAAAGATACACGGGCGGCGACGAACCTTTTGGCACGGGGAGTAAACGAGTACAATTACGGGGGGGGGAGTAACTGCTATACAGGGCCATTTAAAAAGACCCACCCAGTATTAAAAGGCAGTGTTTTATTTCCGCACAGTAAAACGAATTCAAATTCAACCTAAAATTTAAATAAACCTGTTAAGAGTGTCGTACTTGATTAAAGCAAATTGCAATGCAGTTACGCTGAGCCGATTCGATCCAATTCGATCGCATTGCGTAATCTTCTGTTCGCATGAGAGTGAATGAAACATTGCCCCATCCCTGTGGGGGACGCACAGCCATCGGTAGCCGCAGTAGTGCCCAGTGCCTTATCTGCCGTAACCGCACAACGTGCACAGTAGTAGTGTGGTGGCTCAGAACAGTGGCGTAAAAATGCAAATCCACAGTGCCAAAACCAGACCCCGGGCATGGTGCTTAATTTCACACATTTTCCCCAACGCTCCCAACGGTCAATCGGCAGCAGGCGGAATCGGTGGGGATGCACACGAGAGCAGGAATTATCCACCCAGCACGGCACACAGCGGAGGGAGCCCCCATTGAAACATCCCAAGCGGTCCCAGCGGGTATGCAGACAACGTTCAAAATCTCGCTGGTCATCTCTATTGCAACAGTGGGCGGAAGCATCGGATCGCTGAACGGAACGGAAGCCGACGGACGACACTGTATTTGTGGCTTAATTTCAACCGGGAAAGGAAAATAGATGGTCACCATAACGACACATCCCACACAGCCGACTTCGGGTGTGTGGTGGTGGTCCGATCGATCACAGTAATACGATTCCAGATTTCAGTTTTTGACCAAACCGTGCCTCATCGATAGGGACATTCAATACAGTTCTTTAAAGACCAATCCATTCAAAGTCTTTGATAAACCACGTTCAACTTTTTAGTGAAACAATTTTCATTCAGTTTCAAAACACACGCACGTTGGTTCTTTATATTGATCGTACGCCAAAACCCTCTAGGTATACCGAAATGGTGTGTGTGTGTCTCCTTATTTTGAAGCCAATCCGTACAAAGTATAATGATACAGAAATGAAATCCCGTAGGACCGAACAGACACGGTTATAGGATTACTCGTTGAGCAACGCTTGCTATATGTTGCTGTGGCTTCCAAAAGGCTACACAAAGCGAAACAGAAAAGGGCTGCAACTGTCACACTTCTCAGAGTGAAACAAAAAAGCATAGACGGTGAATATTTCTTGAGCCCCTGTGTTTGTGGGGCTTATTCAATTTTTACAGCCCGTTTCAAGTTCCAAGGGCAACATGAATAACAATTGTGTAATGGAGAGAAGAAAAAAAAAATAATAACAGAATACGACAAATGCTGCTTAAGAACGGAACGGAAGGCAAAGTGTATAAAAAATGCATGCCACTCGTCGCTTACCCTTGTGTGTGTGGAATATTTAGTATTTTGGCGCGACTGCGTAACTGGTGTCGTTTAAAGGCGAAAGCACACACCCCACCAACAGTGCTCGCTTGTTGGTGCTTGGCTATTTGGGTAATCGCTTTAAAAATGATTATTGGAAATGGTTTTAGTTTACAGGCTAGAAAGAAACCACTGAAGTGGTTTCAAGATACAATTTGCACAAACAGCACCATATCAAGCGGTGCTTGCTTCTGCCTAAGAGAAGCGAACATCACCAAACCATTAGTTATTTAAATTAAGCTGCCGCAATTCCTGCCATAAACAAATCTATTTAATTCCAATAATTTCACGTACAACCCCCCCTCCTTCCGGCCACTATACAAACGAGCAAAGCAACGACCATATAAGGTACGCTCGCGCACATTTGCGCAAACATCTGACGCTCAATTAATGTGGCTGCTCTTCGCTTTCTTGCCCTGTTCCTCCCGGGCGACTCTCGCGACCAAACACAACACATATGTTGTTCGCCGGAATTGTGTTTACAAAGTGTTAACGATGTTAGCAGTAATTATTTAAATTATCTCTACTGCAACGCTTTCCGCGGGAGCGACGCACGAATCGTGCCTTAGAACCGACCGACCGGGGTAAAGCGGGGCTGATAGTGGTTACGGTATGCCGCCATTTCTTAACGGGCAACTGGGTGGAGTGTGTGTGTGTGTGTGTGCTGGTAGCGGAGTAGCTGTTGTCATCAGACTTGTGAAGATTAAATTAAATTAAGCTCCAAAGAGCAAACCTCGCTTTTTTAAGCCTTCCGGTTAGCGTGGTACAAGGCAGTAGGGTTCTGATTTTTTGTTTAGATGAGACATTTTTAAAGAAAATGGATTTGAAAATATTGTACAATGTTTTGAGCCAAAGTATGGAAGTGATTTTAATTAATACTTTAATTAGTACAAACACGCTTTACAACTTCATATAAAGAAATCAAACCTCTATAAAAAACGACTAATTACTACTCATTGGCAATAATTTGGCCTGTATTTGTGCCTTACCAACAGTCTGCTTTCTGATGGTACATTGAACCAATCCTTTTGCCGTTAAATGTCTCTGGAGCATAACATTGGTTTCCCGGAGCAGCACTAGGTATTAGCCAGGCAATACATCCCTAAACGACAGTATAACGTTGCTGCCGGACCAGCTCGGACCTTGGCGAAAAAGGTTCAAATTAACGAGAGCGAATTCGTTAGACCGCTTCACCACAATCCGCTTACCAGGACTGGGAGGAATTTGGAACGATTTGTTCTTGCCTTCAGTTCGTGGCCGAGGTGGGACCAACGCCTGAAAACGACCAGGTGCGGAAAAAAGAACGAAGCTTATATACATGTGGAGCGGGCAGAGCTCATATAACCACCCATGCAGAAAACACGGCGCACATGGTCGTGTGTCCATGAGAAGAGTGGTCTGACAGGACTGGAACCTGAAGCTCTAATCCAACCACCGAGCTGGACACACATCCACACCCAAACTCACACACAAAAGGTATAGTGGTCGTGCGAGACATACACGATACCCGAACGTACGCAGCAGCAGGCTTTCGAATGAGCAACCCTTTTCTTTCCGCAAAGTTATGATAGTGCGTACCGGTACCGGTCATCGGTTCCGGGCAATCGGTTAGCCGGAGTGGTCGTCGGTGGGCCTTTTTAGGGCTTCTCCGTGACCGGGACACGGGACAAGGTTTCACGAAACGGTACCAATTTAACAAACACGCACACGCACGTGCACACAACAAAAATGACCTTTCGTAACAGCGCACAGCTTTCCGCAGACAGGCGACATTCTTTTCCCCGCACGCTTCCTGCTACTCTCGGGGGGAGGTGAGCACGATTGATTCTCAATCTGGACCCAGCCGGCCATTAAACGGCCATGCGGTAAGGGGGTTTACCCAGGCAGACAGGATAAGGCTGCTATTTTGGCTGCCCGTTGTATCTGTTTGTGTGTGTATGTGTGTGTGTGAGTTGTGTTAACATAAAAATGAGCAGATAATAAAACTCTAATTTAAGCTTTCTATTGGGTTGAAGAAGAACCTGTCTGTGTCATGTTGACAGTTGACACAGTTTGATTGAAAGAACCTAGCGAAAGGAGGGATGACAGTTTTAGGGACAGTTATTTTTTTGTTTGCGTTTTAATTTGTCTTCGCTTTATTAACAAATGCATTTTTCGTGTTATGCTTTACGACAAAGGTAAAAGATTATTTGGTAAGATTAGATACGTATCAACACGTTGGTCAAGAAAATGGTTCGTTATATTATTTATATGCTTTTTCATATTAACAAACATGTTTTATAAACAGTTATAGAAGAATTAGAAGAAATAATTGCTCGCTCCCAATACAAGCCCATACTAAAAACCATACCACTCGCACCGCAACCGACATAAATTGTACGCGACGAGATAACCTCAATTTTCAAAACTAATCAATCGATCGCAATTATCCGCCCAATGTTGCGTGAAATGTCCCTTCCGCTTTGGCGTAGGTCGGTTCGGTGTAGCGATGGTGGCCGTGACGAGGGTAGGTAAAGCACAGTTTCTCCCCCCCCCCCCCCCCCAACTGACCGAGAAAGGACAATCGTCGGTTTTCATCAATTTTCTAATTTAATGAACCCAACGACCAGAACGGGATCGATGAGGTCGTCCAGCACGAATCGTTTAGCAGTGACCGACACATAAGAAGAAAAAAAGGCAGAATGTGAATTTACCCGAATGGTGGAGAGCAAAACGGATCAGTAAAAAATGAAGAAAAAAACCTCCAGCGAGACCAAAACGACGCCCTCACTCGAGCCGGCACACCCTTCGCTTGATGGCGACACGTCCTACCATACAACGACCCACAGTCCCCACACAGCAGTCGGAAAAAAGTTTTGTGAAATTTTCAAAAGCTCGATGCCGATTCATAAGCTAGCAGAGGCAGGTGGAGGTGACCCGCCCGGATGGACCGGACCAGAGCAAGGTTAAATAATTGAGAAAGCTTTCAGCCCGCTCAGCGAGCGGAAACTTTGCTGGCCCCGGCACCATCGATGCTCGGTTTGTAGTTGAGGTGTTGCGGTTGAAGGTTTATAACAGCGAACGTGCTTGGAAAGGAGGAAAAAAGAGCAAAATTATATTTCATTGATGAGCAAAAAATCGCATCGGTCGGCTCTTGCCCTGCCATTCAAACGAAACCAAAATCGAGCGAGGGCGCCCCCCGTCAGGATTGCAAAATTGTGCCACCGTCCCTTATTGGGCACAATTTTCGGTCACGTCACGATGTCAACACCGTGGACAACGTGTAGGTGGGAGGAGTTGGGGATGGAAAGCAACGAGTACCCAACAGATTCTTGGCCAAGTGGGATCAATGATGATTTCCCGCAGGTCTGGTGCGGGATCGTAAAAATATAAACGAATGGCAAACGGAACCGGTTTTCCGAAACGGAAAAAAACGAGCATCGCATCCACATTCTCATCTGCTTGCATCTGTTAGGGGAGTGCAGCGGGTTTGAGAATGAGAAATTAAAGTCCGCCCGTACAAGACGTCCATCAATCTGCGCTAGTCTGTTCCGTTCGAATGCGAACGAATGGTAAGGCATTTTCCCATTTTCCACCCAGCGACGTATGCATGCATTCTAGGGCGCACTCACGTTAGAAAGGCACGTCGCCGGTGCACGAAGCGAATGGATATGTGCCACCCTGGGATGAGCCGTCTCCCAAGACGGCCTTCGCCTCCTTGTTGCAAGAACAATAGCATCGTCATTCTGCAAACGATGCAAATGAAACTGAGCTAAAATATGAGCGTTTCGTGCGTTTCTTCCTCCTTCAGCATGCGGGGTATGAAGTGAAACTAATCGCTTCAGCTCACTCGAGCCTCGTACACAACACAACTTTACCGTACTCGAAAAGGATGCCGTAGATGTACATGGCAGCAGGAAGAGTAAAGTGTTTCAGCAACCCAAGTGCTGGAATGCATAACGAGCAATGATTTTTCATTTTACTATACAAATTGAATTACATACGCGTAATGGCATGCACAAGTGAATCGATATGTTATTTCCTTATTCATATCCTGCCCTTTTTTTTCTTCTATTATTTATGCGAACAGAGTTTATTGATCGCAGAAACGGCGCAATACCCATTTCAAAGCATGTTTCAACACACCGAGCGAACGCTGTACGATAGATTAACTAATCCCAGGCAGCACAACATGTTGTTTGCACCGCAACACGTACCTTCGACAGGGCAAAAAGCACATTACCAGCGACAACCTAAAGACATAAACATTTATCCTGTCACGTTCACACACACAAACACACACACATACACCCAATGGTTCCGCGACCTAATAAGCAGCGAACGCTGACCGTTTTACAGCCGCACAGTCTCGCCTAAAATCCCAACGCCCATATCCGTTACGAACCGACCCGGACACCAACCTGATGGCATTTAGAGCCGGGCGCACTTTGCTAACGAGGACATTTCCGCCCTTGTGCAAAGAGAAGTAAAGGAAGTGGCTATAGCGGTGAAAAAAAAAACAGGTCCTCTGTGCCAGCAGTGGGTTGGGTAGGGGGAATTTATGGAAACGGGCGTTAGAAACTAACGAGATCCTCGCGCGAAGCGGTATGCAGTCAACAAGTGCGTTAAAACGGTCACACTTTGTGTAATTTGATCGCTCTTTGCTCTTTGATCGCTCAAACGATGGAACAACTTTATATTGCAAAAGAATCAATTGAAGTGCTTATTATAGGACGCATTAAATTATACAGGTTTTTTTTGACGTATTCAATTAGTTTGTCTTATTGGAACTAAACGCGTGTTTTTAATAATTATAATTATAATTAATAATTATAATTATAATTAATAATTATAATTATAATTAATAATTATAATTATAATTATAATTATAATTAATAATTATAATTATAATTAATAATTATAATTATAATTAATAATTATAATTATAATTATAATTAATAATTATAATTATATCTCAAATAGTAAAAATTGTGTCCTCAAAGGTTAAGTGTTAAATGTAGCAGTTTTTAACCTATTTACTCTTTATTGTAGTGTCGTTTATCGCATAATCTAACTGCCTCCCCTCTTCCGTGGCTATTCCAACTGCAATGGAGACGCTTGGTGCTTCTCGTTTACACAAAACGATTCCTTACATGGAGACGCCCGGTACGTGATGCGACAGAACGACAGGATGGACTCCTTTGAACATAGCGACAGCACCGCGCCACCATTGCTACTCATTTGCAACAATACCGAATTAACAGACATCATTGAATTAATCATTTGCCAACAGAGGCTGCGGCTCTCCGTTCCTTTCTCCCCACCCCCTTACAAATGCACACCACGAACTGCTTTCTATCCTTACGCCGATATCCTTCGCATCCTTTGTTAGTCATTCCCGTTATTGTTTATGCCCTCTCCCCCCCACCCTCCAACAGCGCGCTATCATACGAGACGTGGCCAATTCCATCCACTTCCATGCGTTTGGCACTCTGATTGCAAATGAGCAACACTTCGTCGTTGACAAGGGTTCAACAACAACAACCACAGCACCACCGACGAGAACGGCGGGGAAAAGTGGATGTTACTGTCCTTTCGTCCTTTCAGCGTCACGCGCGCAAACCTAGACTCAAATTAGCTATCGGCTATTCCATTCCAGCCAGCCACGCTTGCCCTTCCCCCACTTCCTGCCGTCTGCAGCTGTCGTGTGCTACCGTCATTAGTCATCGCTCACGTTCAATGGCTTCGAAGCGCACTTTTACACAAACACACACACACAACCACAGCTGATCGAACCCAACAAAAAAAGGGGGGCACGGGAAGGAAGGCACGAGAAACGGTGAAAGATGATGGTGCTATTTTATGCTAATGATCAGCAGGACAGTCATAACATTTGGAAGCTTCCAACCATGCCCCGGTACTGCTCTGCGTCAGATTCCGGCAGTTTGCGCTGTTCTTCGCCTCGGCCGACCCAGTGGCGTCCGTCCCTTTTGCAAGCAAACCACCTTTTCCACCAGCACACACACACACACACGGGGCAGCACATTTGAAGAGGGTGGTGGTTTTTCGGAAGCATCGCAAACATCCTCCTCCACCCACGTTCGCCTCCTCTCGGACATTTCGATTGCTGGTGAAGTTTGTTTGATTTCCTTTAAACAAACACACTTCGAGCGCTAATCGTTTCGGCTACAATTCAATCGAGCAAAAGCCACTCGTAACGTGTGTGTGTGTGTGTGTTTGTGTGGCTGGGTGTATGTAGGAAATATGTGGCCATAAGGTTGAAGTGGCCGAACAGAGAACTGACGTTCGCATGGTGCTAGGAAAGGAGATGGGCAGCGAAAGCACTGCCCTCAAAAACCACTCAACAAGACGTGCGCGCCACCCCTTACGGAAAGGCGAGAGAAGACGAGTGAGAGAAAAAGAAAAGTGCCACAAAAGAGTAAGCTAGTTTGAACTGGTTTTTCTTTACGACACGACGTTGAATGTTGGAAAATGCACACAAACACCTGCACCTGGGGTACCATTTTTATAGTCGCAAAACTTGGAGGGTCGTCACGAACAAGCAAACAATAAAATATAAATATAGTTTCGCTCGGAACCGGTTGGTTGGCCTGTTGGTTAAAATGGCCCACACCAGGCACGGCAGAGGCGAACATTGGTGGTTTTATTTTCTAACAGGCAAAAAAAGCTTAACTAACGCAACAGCTGCTATCGCTAGGCATGGCCGCGTCATGACACGACACGCCGACAGGAGCAATGCATGTAGCACACGACAGCGTTTGCAAGCTCTCTCTCGTTTGTTTTGCATTGTTTGCAAGTGATATTTCACACCGTTTCGCTTCCTCATTACAGCAAATGAATTCATGGTTTCGCTCTCACTTAGCGAGGGCGAACAACTTTGCTAATATTCCTACACACGGGTGCGCACGGTTCAAGTATGATGACGGATGCAAATCGGAATGCTGCTGCCTCGAGGTTTTGGGTACATTCGCTTGTCTCAAAACTTGCCCAGCTGGGTTAGAGGTATTGTATTTATAAGATGGCTAAAAATACACAGAAAACAAAGCGTAACACAAGAACAGAGTGGATTGCAGGAAAAATAGGACGTTTCGTCTGCTTGGTTGGTTTTGTTTGTACCACAACGGAATTGGATAGACAGTTTTACGAGACGAGATTCAAATATAAGGTAACATTTTTTATTGCATTTTGACAAAAAAAAACATGGAATAGAGGTTAAATATTGCTCTAACTATTTCAAATTATCCATCAAAGCTAATAACCGATTTTTGCTCATAGAAAACGTTACACATATCAAGGTGAAACCACCCGATTTGGTCAAGAAATGTACCACGCTTGCGGTATGCTAGTCACGCATCGGGCAAAGATTCCACGTGCCAGGATTGTGTGTACAAGGCATTACAATACTCGGGTGCACAGGTTTCCTTTTTTCCATCAAATCACCTTTTCCATCCCGTGTGATGGGTTATCGCGTTGGTATCCGGGGAACTGACAAGGAAAACGTACTACAGCCCTTGCAAACATTAGCAAAGGAATGAAATTACGTAGATGGAAGCAAATCCCTTCCCTTCTTATTATTTCTCCTGTATCGTTCCTTTCCTGCATCTTGTCCAGCGTACAGAACGGGAATGCAAACATGCAACGATCACGTAAAAAAAAGAACCTTCCACAACCAGTCGGCAAAGAGACAGCGAAGCACACAGGGGAAAAAAAGAGAGAAGCAACTAAACATTTCTCTCACACCGTGTGCGCGCTTTTCTATCCAGCCACGTTTCAGCCAGAGGGGCGCTTTGCGCGTACCGAATTTACCCCGCCGCGGCAACCATTGCAAGACCCACTCGAAATGCACTTTGCTAGCCCCATCACCGCATTCCCCCCACCCACACGTTCGCTTTTCCCTCCGTTCTTTGCGTGAAAAAGAAAAATCACTTCCACAACGTGCAACACACGAAGGATGGGCGCGCGCGCACGGTTGGAAAAGCGTTCTATCTGTTATATCATGCTTTTCCGTCCACCGTTCGCGCTATCAACCGCGATGCTAAGTGTGCAGCAGCAGCAGTAAGGTTCACGTCCAGTGGCATCAGGTCGATAATGGGTTCGCCCCGTAGTGCACTGCCACCACACAAACGCAAACATTCACACACATACATACAAGCGCGTGCAGCCATGGACACAGAAAGGACAAATGAAAAGCCTGCTTTCAAAACTGGGCATGCTTTGGTTTGGTTTGGTAATTTCCACTGCTGTGACGTGCACTGCAAGACGGTGGTTTGCTGTGGTGTTTTAAAGTGTATAATAATTTCCATTGCACAGTTTTGTAGCAGCCCGAGCTTTTCATTTGACGCATTAATTTTACCATCCTTTCTGTTCCCTGGTTGCAGGAAGAGCCAACATTACGGCCAAAGTAATATGGCCCAACCCATATTCATCGCCAACTTCAAACGCAACACAGACACCACCCAGAGCGCCCTTAAACAAAAGGGGCTTTGCGCAAAGTCACTCGCTTTACAGCGTTTGCAAACAATGCCACTAGCAAAAGCCAGTAACACGTGCACCGTAACCCCACCATAAATCACTGTTTTGTGTAGAAAATGGCACTACATAAGCGGAGCGCAGCAGCGCTGCCATTGTGTGAGTGTCGGGGGCAAAAAGGCGAAGTATAATTAAAAGCACTGTGGGACTGTGAACATTGTGCAAGGCTATTACTGTTGTTGTCGAAACGGATAAGCTTTGTAGCATGGCTAAAGTTTTCAATTAAAACATTAGAGCCTGAGCATACTTTCTGAAAAAAAAACAACATATTTTGCACCATCATTATCAAAAAGTACCATAACACTTTGCCTAACTTTGAACGTTACAATAAAGCTTTCTGCTCGAAGAAGTTCGTGACAACTTTCCAAGAACCGGTTTGAGGTGCACACCCTTTGCAAAGTGAAACCTGTGCTACGCTATCGTCTAACGCCTGCAAAGACACAACACATAGTGGTACTAGGCAGGTTATTGAATTTCTTTCAACAAAGGGCAAACTTGTCGAAGATAGTTTAAGAGTGCTGTTTTCCGTTCTCGATTTACTGGTGCCAGGAGTGCACAACATATTGGTAAAGCTTGTAAATACCATTCAACAACTACAAAAGGTTCGCATACATGCAACAAACACAGACACGCAAACGGTACAGAGCGCACACCATAGTCCGGGGCAAAGGTGCGTCAAAACCCATTACACACATTCTATGCATTATGGCAGTAAATATATGAGCTAGTAAAAAATTGAAAAAAAAGCAAGATTGCACATAACTATCCTCCAACATCGTCACTTTTCGCTGTCACGCTACACTCACTATTCCCAGCTCGCTCGCTCTCTTTCTCTTTATCCTTTTCTCCATCGCACTACCTCTTTCATTCACTCCTCTTATCTGCTTGGTCCTCTTTCACTCACAACGCAGCAAAGGTGTAGCCTTATACCTCGTCGTGCAAGGATATCTGGCATCTGTAACACTTTCACACAAACCCAGCCCAATTAAATTCAAACCGAAAAAAAAAAACAGAACCACCTGGGCACACCACATTTGGCACCCACTACCCCGTGGGTTGCGTTCGACCAGTAACAAGCTACACTTTTTTTTTCATACACAAACTCTCCGGTAGTGGTGGTTTCTACCTTGTGCAATTTACATGTCGTCACGGTTTTCTTACTTCTCGTCAAACACTTTCACAAAGGGTTGTCCACACCGCTCCCGTGCTCACGGCACGATTCGCACGCGGGACAGCAGCACGGGACAGCATTTTGGTTGAGGTTGTTTCTTTTTCTTCTTCCGCTCGGTTTTGCACAACCCTCAATACACACAATGTATGGCAAATATCCCCAAAACGCAACCCCGGAAGCACCGGGAACCAGTAGCAGTAGCGCAAGAAGGGGGTAGCGCACGAGGGCAACGCACACGCCGACTGTAAAAAATGTAGTGCGCGCGCGAGATACGAACGGCACGAATGGCCGCTGTTTACTGACCGGAATACACAAACCGACGGGGCCAGCACTACATCCACTGAAAACTCCGAAACACGCACACACACACACACACACACAAACATACCGCCGGAAAGGAGAGCTTCTCATTGGCAATCTCTCCCATACGCTGCCGTACGGGAGCGGTATACAAATGGCGACCTAACGAACGAAGCCGCCCAACCACCAACCAGTCTAGGGGCGTTCATTGGCGCTGGTGTTGGTGTGCTCTGGACGAGCCGCTCGTCTGCTTGGGTAGCTGTGCTGTGAATGTGTGTTTGTGTCTGTGTGTGTTTGAAACAGTTGCGACTACACGCACATATCCAAACCAAAATGACGACTAGGGCGCCTGTGTGTTAGTACAATCCTGCCGGCAACCACGAACACGATGTGCTGAGACCGCGCGTTTACACAACACCCCTCTCCACTTCCTGCGTTTCTTCACCTTGGCTCTCCGTCACTACAACTAACCGACCCACCAACCCACCCACCCACTCTTCACCCAGATGGCTTGGAATTCGGTATTTTGTCATGCATGCAGAATATTTCGATGCCACAACGAGATTTATCTGCTCTGCATCTAAGTGCTATGCTTCGAGACATGGTGAGCTATGTTGCATTCGTTTGCACTATGCTGTACTGTGCTTATTGAATATTCAAATGTTTTATTTTATAGTTTTCTAGCCTTCAAGTATTACCAAATCATTGAAATAAGTATACACAAAACTTAAGCCTAATATTAAACGTTTGTGCTATGACCGGTACATTCCACAAAAACGAATTATCTTATGCACAAGCAAACAAACAGAATGAGCGTTGCAATGCGTTCCATTGAATTACTTATGGATTGCGAATCGATTGGATAAGCCATCCACGCCAAAACCGTTATCGTTATCGGGCAAACACCGCAATTGCAGCAACTCGCGTCCAATTGTCTTATCATACCATTCCACCTTAGTGAAATGGATTACACATTTCTAGACATTCAAACTGCGAACTGCTGTCCAAGGGTTATCTTCGACGTACAAGAGAGCAATGCAATAGAGTTATGTTTCTCTCACGTTGTACAACTTTTTTTTTTGTGTGTTTTGGTTTGTTTCATGTAAGTACTGTAGCATGTTTTTTTTTCTGTCGCCCTCTTTTTACATGGAGTTGGTTGGTGATAAACAAAAAAAGAAAGGTCGATCTTGTTAAGCTCGCTTGAAATTGATTTCGACTCGACCTTATCCTTGTGTGCGACATTACTTCTCGTGTTCCGTTGTTTGTCCCGTCTCTCCTTTACCTTGAGATTGTTACTTTAACATCCAGTAACGTAGATCTGTGGTGAAGCACAATGGATCAATATTCATCAATTGAAAACAAAGCAAGTGAGACACTTCCTTGCGTCTAAACTACGCTTCTACAATGTTGCAGCTAGAATATCAAAATGTTTGCGATTGAATTGCATCCATCATATCATCAAGTCGATTACAGATACACACCGTGGAATATTTTTACACCAAAAAACAAAAGGTCTGCTCGTTATGGAATCGACTGCTGATTGCAATTTTTGCTCTCATTGTTGCTCTAGTGGCGACAGTAAAGATAATAACCAATCTACTATTAGCACAACGCCGTAACGCCTATCAAGTGGCAGTCTCGATTGAGTGCGGCAACACAGATAAGATTGTATATTTAGCAAGCGAGAGGTCCATCGGGTCGTACCAAATAAAATAAACACAATCCAATCGTGTGTAGGGCAAATATTTCATTTCATACCCAGCTGATAACGCATCACATACGAATGTGAGATATCAAGAGCATCACACACTGCTTAAAAGCAAGCGTTAGCATTATGTAGGGAAATATGGTTCAGAGTTCCCACTAAAAGCCCATACATTTGCATGAATAGAAAACACACCTCATGAGACAGGAATTCCCATTTAAAATTGGAGAAAAAAATGTAATCACCCACAACGAAGATGTTCTTTTCAAACCCATACCATAGCAAAAAGCTTAACGTTCGAACAGCGTAGGTCAGGGAATCTCGTCTTTTCGCCAAACCACCCGTGTTTTGTAATGGGTACAAGCTGAGCTGAAAAGTGTACCTAGCTCATTGAAATTCGAGGGATTAAGTTGAACTAGTTCTCTTACTCCCCGCGAAACACGGACAAACACACACACACACACGCACACAAATGGGGCCACGCGGTTCGTACGCGATGCGCTCCACTGTTGTCTGTGAATCGTAGCTGCATACACAAACTAGCACAACTCACTCTATGGTAAGATGGCGAGTAACTTAGAGAGAGAGAGAGAGAAAAAGCGAGAGAAAGAGAGCACAACATAATACAAAACCAGGAGGTTTCAGGAATTTTCCGGGAAAACTGCACGCCACTAGGACGCCATCGCCCCCTCCATCGCCTGCTTTGACAATGGAGGCGCCTGGTGCTGGTGCCAAGAGATTTTCGCTTTTTCCTAGAAAATCGGGCATGACAAAGTGTGTCATGGTTCCCGTTCAGGAGCACCAATGGGAGAGGCAATTTGAAGCGGGTAGTGTATAATCTCAGCCCGAATTGCATAAACTGACACCCGGATGGCTGGAGCTGGAAGACATAATTCACCCGGTGTAACGCCGCTGCAAACGGTGTAACATACGATCAACGGGGTTGAAAGGTTTGAGATTTTGTTTATACGAAAGGTTTTTGTTCTCGGAAGAAGCTTCGGTGGGTTAGTTAGACACAAAAGAAACCGTACAAAACTGGTACAAACCTTACTGGGTTGGTATAAAAACATTATTTAATGAAGTTGAATAGATAACATTAAATTTATTAATGGTTAAACTAGAACGTTTAAAGCTTATAAATAACGTGTTTAACTAGAAAAGAGCTTTGTTTCGATCTACTATACATTACTGATTTTTTTAATCATCAACAAGTAAAACATTCATTCATTCATTCAAGTATTTTAAAGGAAAAAAACTGTTCCTGCTGTTCCAGCGCACAGTTTACATGTTTTACATACACTGCTTCAAGCGCATAACGCTAAAGCATAAATGTTAGACATGGCTTCCTTTCAAAAAAAGAAAAAAAAAACAAAGCGCTTTTGGACACATGGAATCACAAGAATTCCGACTTCTTTTAAAGTCCTTTCTTTGGGTTATCAAAAGAATCTTGTGCTCTCCGAAGAGACAATGCATGCACGATGCACGATAAAGGGAGGCTCAAAGTATAACCTCTCCCACAAAAAGACGTTACAATCCGTTGTGCAGTAAGCAGTTACAGGGTAAGGTAAGATTGTTTTCGACATAAATCAAATTGCAATGCTTCTTATCCTTATACGAGGCTCCTTTGAGAGTATAACAGCCATTCAAATAAGAGTTAAAAAGCAACCAAACATAGTAAGTCCTTGCAGATTATCAAAAGCAATCTATTTGTAGAGCTTACTCCACTCTGTTTTGAATAGTTAACTGCTGAACTTCTAAAGAAAAACACGTATGTGGAACGTCTGACGTATTTTCAAGACCTAAGTCATAAAAGTTGAGCCGAATAGCCCAATAAGACCTGTAGACACCTCCAGAACAGTCGTAGCCATAAGAGCAATAAATGCAATCGAAACTTACTACAACTACCACATTTAAAAATAGTTTCTAAGCTCACCTTGATTCATGTTGGCACTGGCGTTGGCGGCTACGTTCGCGAAATGCTGCTGTAGCTGCTGCTGAAGGGCTTGGTGCGGGGCAAGCTGCGCGTGAACGAGGGACGGTGGCGGCGGTTGCCCTATCTGATGGGCGGATTGTGAGTGCGCCAGCCCGGACACTAGCACGACACCGGCACCACCTGCACCTCCCCCGCCTGGTCCACCATTTCCACTGGACCCGCTGGCACCAGATCCTCCACCACCACCACCACCACCACTTAAACTAACACTTCCGGTCAAAATGCTGGCCAACGCACTGCCAGCCGTACTACCACTGATCATGTTTGCACCGATTACACCACCACCACCACCACCACCCGCACCGGTGGATGAATTGACCAGCTGTCCTCCGGGACCCATAGCACCGCCGCCGCCACCGCCCAGGATGGCCGACAGGTTGAGTGAACCAACCGGGGTGCCGACACCGCCCGGACCGCCGCCGAGGCTGCTGATCTGCTGGGCCGATTGCGATAAAGGCACGTTGTTGCTCGCTATGCTAGTACTATTTGGTGCGTTGACAGAGGTTGCGAGATTTGGCAGGACGGCACCGTTCGTTCCGTTCACTGAGTTGTAGATCGTGTATTGCTCCTCGTCTGTAACATTGGCACAGGATCAAGCAAGCAGGGGGGAAAAAGAAGAAGAGAAAAACACAATTACATCAATTTATTAATAATACCAACCAAACAGAAACGCCTAATGCGATACCACGTGCATGAGTGATAGCAATACAACAGTTAAGAATAGTGAAACGAGAGTGCATTTTGTACAAACGCATGCGGACGAACGTATACAAGGTTTTTTTACATTTAGATCTTAATGGAATTTTGAGCCTGTCGCTTTATGAAGCACATTCTTAGACATTAAATCTATAATCATTAAAAAAAAAATCCAAAATGAAATAAAATAAAGCATTGAACTGCAAAACAAAAAAACATGCAGATAATTCAGCTCTTTGAAATAACGAACACCGATTTGAGCGCCATCTAGGGTTCACTAGTTCAAGCATGTGACGTAGATGGCGCTACTCGCGTGGTGATTTTGAAGTGGTGATTTGCACTTGGTAGGGGTTCTTGTTTTCGCTAACGCACAGGCAGCCACACGATGGACATAAAAAATCGAAAATGATTACGAAGTAATTTCTATTGCAAAGGTCATAATGGTAATAAAAGGATTTTTAAATTTTTTTTATGTTTTCATTTTATCCCACAATATTTCCATGCATCGCATTGGATCGATGATTGGTGATCTTATAACCGGTGCCATATACAAGGAAAGCAGGTCGGCACACTAATACAAATAAATAGATGCCTCTTCCGTAAATGGTAAGACCAACTCCGAATTTAACAATTTCTGCCACAGACGAGAGTTGCTATTGAAGACAAGTGCAAAATGCTGAGCTGCAATTCGGTCAATGGCGCAAATCGAATATCGCTGACATATGTCATACATTCGCAAATAAACAAATAACAATCCGGTTGAAAGTGAACTGCAATACCGGTTAATGACTAAGATGGATCGTGGGAGATTGCAGAGATGTGACTCATATTCACCACGCGAAAAGAAAAAAGGTGAAAAATGGCACAATTAACGATGGTGAAACACAAAAAAACGTTTAGCTTTCACACGATTAACACACACAAAAAAATACGGAATTTTTGACAAATTTCCTAAGCTAGCTAGTGAATAAATCTGATTATAAAAGAATTCAATAAACAAGCGTTTAAAGTGTGACTATATTTACAACCAAGTCATGCCTAACTAACATACTAAGAAAAAACATACGGAAACATACAACAACATCGGCAGCGATCACATACAACAGTAGAAACAACAACAACGAAATTCATTTCAGTAATAGAACGTAAACAAAAGAAAAAAACAATCACATCGAATAGTGCGAAGAACAAAAATATTAAAATAAAAACAAACAAGCACACAACTTAAGGGCAGAGAAGACACACGGGAGGATGTTATGCTTCGGGCGCCCTCCGATCTGAAACCGGAACAGCGCCCCCACCACTTACTTGGACTGCGATAGTGCAACGACGCCATTGGGGGTGGCGGCGGCGGTGGCTGATGATGGAAGGTTTGCAACTGCCTGTGAGCTGAGGTGGACCACGTAACCGATTCCGTGGGACTGATGCAAATGGCTTCGGTGGTTTGAAGGTGGGTTTTTTCGTCATTGTTTTTGTGTGTACGTGGATGATGGGATGGGGGGAAGGGGGAATCAATCGTTGTTGATGGAAATAAGATGTGGTGGCAATGACAAACACGCGAGAGCAAAAGTGTCAATCCCACACACACACACACACACACACGTACAAGTACGCACGCGCGCCCACACCCATACCACAGGTGATAGTCAACCAATAGAACAGGGGAAGTTCAGTAATTGCGTATATGAGATCGTTGTCGGTGTCATTGTTGATGTGTTTAACGCGTAGGCATTTGATGGCGGACATACACCAGCAGTTCAGCAACAAACAGAAGCGGCATGATGATAAAAGGGGATGGGAAACATAACTCATCGATTAGACACGTCGCATATCATGATGACCACTTGTTGTTTGCAACAATTCTAAGGTCAATTTTAATGGCAATTGTAATGCGAAATAAAAGACAAATCAAATTGATACACAATAAAAGTCGATTGTTACAACCAAAAACATTAAACGAAACTAATACTGGTACCCTTCAACAGAAATGTACAAACTACTGTGAGCCACCCCCTGTGACCCCCCTCTAAATGACCTACATTTTGAAAAGCAATTTTTGCCAATCGGATGAGCACTCGGTTTGGCTACATTGACCCCCACCCCTTAGGCCAGCAACTGAAAAAAAGGTCCCACACATGGCGCGCTACTACTTACCAGCTATCGATAGTGCAGATGTAGGGCTTTCCGGTAGCAGAATGCCCTTTTGTACAAGTTCTTCCCGGTTGGCACGTACTGAAATTTTCCGCTCGAGCGCTGCATATTTCCATCGTGAACCATTCGTTTCGTGCAAGTTTTTAGCGAAATTGTTGAGGCACACAGGACAGGGGGGGGGGTACGTGGGGTAGTGTATTGAATGGATGATGTACAGGGCAAAAGATGAAATATACGGGCCAGACACACGCGTGCAATCAGTTGAAAAGAGGTAAGAAAAGAGATAAAAAAAAACGAAAATGTAAGGCAAAATAGAATACATAACAAACGCAAGCGCATGTTAATCAAATGTTAAATTGTTAGTAGAAAAGAAGATGGAAAAAGGTGAGAAATTGTTAGTAAAATGGAAAAATGTCCGATTCAAAATGATAAACAAGAATAATAATGAAGACTGACGATTTAATAAGGGAAAAAAACAGCACAAACTCCAAGAAGTTAAAAGTAAAAGAAATTAGTTTTCAAATGCAATTAGTGAAACAGAAGAAAATACAATTTCATAATAGGCAAAATCAAATCAACAGAAGCTGCTTCCTTGTGTACTACACAAACAGAGAGGGATACAGCATAAGGGCATCCGTGTTGACCCTTACGCTCCAGAACCTCCACTTGCGAGCAAGAAGCACGGTCCGAAACAAAAAAAAAAAGGCACAAGAAACAAAAGCACCAGAATCAATTAGCAGCCATTTGCAACTTACACTTTGAGGTGGACTCGAACTTTTCGCTTTTCTTTTTTCTCCGCCACTTCCACGGCTTGAACAGCCGGCCGAAGGCGCTGAACTTGCTGCTTTTGCGCTCTAGTGGCGGTGTCCGGGAGCCCGAATTGAGGCTGTTCGAGCGCATCGTGGTGCCGTTCTGTTTTTTTGTCGCTAGAAATGAACAGGAAAGGTAGAAAAGAGGTAGGACATTAATTTAAATCGAATTGTAGCATTTAGCTGCTATATGCTTCAGGTAAGGTGTTTATGAGTCGACTTTTGTACATTGTTTTGCATAGAAGAGAGTTTGTT
Organism: Anopheles coluzzii; assembly: GCF_943734685.1. Classification (NCBI taxonomy): domain Eukaryota; kingdom Metazoa; phylum Arthropoda; class Insecta; order Diptera; family Culicidae; genus Anopheles; species Anopheles coluzzii. Next base: position 115,372,494 of record NC_064670.1, read on the forward strand.
GCCGTAAAGTCTTGCGCCGTAAGGAGACAACAAGCAAAGAAGAAAATGTATGACATTCGATATAGTTGACCAATGGTTTTGAGACAGTTTTTTATTAGATTTTGTATCAAGTCCACTATTTCTTTATACAGTACCACCACCAACAAGACATGACATGCTTCAATAACTTTTAAAGAGCTTTTTTTTGGTGTTTCGGAACATTTCAACTGAAAATGTTTAATTGCTCACACACGTCGAACGTCGAACTTGTTATTCATTGTGATTGTAAAAGGGCATGATTCATACGTTGACATAAAATAATGATAAATTATTGTCTTCCTGAAACACACAAACAGACGCCAAAAGCAATGGGACAAGCAAACACACATGGCTATGCATCATGGTGTGTGCAATAATTTACGGCATTTAAAGCAACATTCATTATTTAAATGCTTTCTTTCTGTTAAGCGATAAGCTTCATTTCATTCAAGCCCACAATGGCGAAAAGTTTATGAGATCAGTAAAAGGTGTGAGTAAAAAGGATTATTACAATCATCACCACAGACAGAGTGAAGAAGAAATGAATGTTTTCTCTGCAAAACGCTGATAAAACACGGATTAACATAATGCCTCTCTTCAATAAAAGCTCTTTTGCATCATTTCTTCATGACTTCAACATAAAATTGCGAAATTATTGCGAAATACTTTGCAATACAAAATATGATTGACAGTAAGCTCTTTCATCTGTTCCGTGAACATGGACGCGTTCGAAAGTATTACGCGAAATCCTTGACCGTTATTTGCATTTATCACTAGCGTTTTGTTTATTGCCTTTTATAGGATATATTTACTGTATTGGAGGGTTAATATATTATGCTACAGGAAGGAGAAGACCTCCCTTTACAATCTTGAACTTTTGTTTCCTTTATTTCTCTCTCTCTCTCTCTCTCTCTCTCTCTCTCTCTCTCTCTCTCTTTCCTTGATGATGGAATTTTACTTGAAGGTCTTATGTTCAACCTGCGAATCTTCAGATTGTGTTGAATACATCCTCCGGTTAGGCGATTTTTTGTTGAATTCTTCAATCGAGAAAAAAAATAACAGGGAGTGCCTTTGCTTCCACTCATAGCCAGGGCATGAAGTTTGTTTATAATGCGAGTTGTTTGAATGAGAAAAAGAAACCCCACACGCACACAAGCACATAAAACGTGTATTAAAGCACCATATACCACACGGCACTGCTATGCTGCTGCCGTTTAGGGTTCGATGCGTAGCACATGTGTGCAAGTGTGTAAGCTTCGCACGTCGCGCCTGGCAGCATAACTCGAAAAAAGGACGCAAAACATCGACGAGTGTTGCGAGTTGGAGGAACGAGATAAACAATAAAAAAACGCACACAGAGCACACACTCTGACCATGAAACCAAACCAAGTGGCCTTCTGATAAACGGTGAGAAAAGAAAAGAAACCGGTTCTGCTACCTTTTCCCATTTGCTTGGGTTGTGGAGCAGCAGCAGCAGCAGCAGCGCCCGGCGTAAACGACATAATGGGAAAGAAAACGATAAAAAAAATGTATGCGTGCTCTGTGCACCGGCACATCACATCATGGAGTGCGAGAGGGAGGGCAATAGGAAGAAGAATAATAAGATGATCTTGCGGTAAAGACGGAATCCAAAAACCATTTCGACAAGATCAGTCTGTCTCCACATCCCTCTGGTCGTCGTTTGGTTCCAGGTGATCGCCACGATCGAGAGCTGTTGAGCTCGAACCTTTATCCGACGAAAACCAGTCATAACTCCCCTCACACCTTGGGCCGCATGGCACCCAACATTATCACATCATCCACGCGGTGATACGCTATTGCAGCAGCAAACATTCCAGTCCGATGACTTTGATGGAGACTTTTTGTTTTCTTTTTTTTTCTCTCTCTCTCTCTCTCTGTGTTAGCTCATCGATTACGTTTTGGAGATACTGTTTGTGTGCGTGTGTATTCCCTCCCCCCTATATGCAATGGCATCCAACTGTACAGTGGCCTGGAAATGAATCATGGATCGATTTCGTGGTAATGAAGCTAATGCTAATGATAGTCAACATTAGAAGATGTAGGTAGTAAAGCATACGAGAAGAGATAACGCATTCACTGTACTGTGCAATAAAAAAAAAACCACAATACGATGATTGTTGAGATTATATTATGCATAGCTGTACATTTATGCGCTGTAACCATATTTGGTATCGTTACAGTCATAAGTTGGTGGAATGCAAAGAAAGCTACACAAACATGTATTATTATATTTTATTCAAAAAAAAATGGCAAAGCTTGTAACATTATGAAGATATTGACAAGCTGCCATGGAGCTGTAATAAGCCAAACCTATCTAACGTACCACAAAGGCGTGTTGATCAAATCTTTTCTAGAGCCAATAAACGAGGGAAATAACTTCCCTTTTCGACAAAAGCCCAGAAATCTCCCAGAAGGAAAGATACATTTTTTAGCGCAAATGACAATTTAATTAAATTCAATATAGCAACCTTGATTCTTATAAATAATCGAGTTAACGACAAACTTTAAGTGTTTGTCGTTGGAAAGTCATTGTTAAAAAAAATAAATTTAAATAACAATTTCACCCGAAACAGAAAAAAGTATGCAGCAATTAAGCGCTACTTCAGTTATTTTCCAGCCTCCTACCAGCCAGCAACTAAAAACTAAACCAAGCACGTAGAAGAAGAAAAAAGTCACAAGAGAAAACAACTTTTTCGGTGAGTTTAATAAAAACCGCAAACTTTCGCCCGCCAAATAACAAAAACAACCAGATAACCGACCATTCACCGGCCGCTCCACTTCAAACATTAGCCACTTCACAACGGAGCAGCAGCAGGAAAGTTCTAATGAACCGAGAAAAGCAATAATGAAAAACTTGCCCACTTTCACAAAGTAAGTATTGCCCCGCCATCATGTGACAAGCCTGCAGCAGCAGCAGCAGCAGCAGCAACTTGTCGGTCAGGCACGTGTTTCACGTCACTTCCGAGTTACTGAACGGCAAAAAAACAGGACGACTGAGAAAAGGGGGTAGCAGAAAATCGACAAAAACAAATTACAACAACAACAACAACAACAAAAAAACGTAGTACCAAAATAACCACCACCACCAACAAACTCGAGTGGACGAGTGCCGGTGGACAAAAAAGTCACTTCAAGGATTACACGAAGCTTTTGTCGTCTTTACCGCTTGTTTATCTCCCCGCCGCTACGGTAGGCCTTTGCCGGGGGGAATCAGGAGCACGAAAACTGACTTCGACATTTTGACGATCGAAACTTTTCCCACCTGACACCCCCCACACGGTCATTCCCTATCCTCCGCCACTTGTGTACTAGAGCCTTGTGCCAATATAGATTATGGACTCAAGAAAGCGGCCGAACGATGTTTATCATTGCGATGGACTTCACGGGCGTTTATCGCAGCTTGCGCAGCTCGGCCCGCAAATTCTGCCTGTCAGCAGGATGTCAACGTTGTTTTGAGTGCCCTAAACGAACGACATTAAGTGGATTGGCGGGCTTTGATTGGGACACAGTGGTGAGAGTAAAATCTTACCGTGATACACCAGACATTTGAAGTTTGCTAAAATGAAGAGCTTTTTGGTATGATAATCAGACGACGCTTGTAAAGTAAGAGTTGATCTTAACCCTCAAAAGAGCTCTTCTGGTTATCGCAAAACATTGACCTTTTGTACCTTTTGTAATATATTTTTCACGTGAAGCGGATTCAACTCACATAATAAACAAAGAAAGCAATACCCCGAACACAAGAGATACTGCAAAAAAAAATTGAAGTTCGCTTGTAAAATGACCTTAAAATAGCTCTCCTGGACCAACTGGTTTTCAGAGAACTGTACTTTGAATGAAACTTTATACCGGTGCACGGACACATAAAAAAACGATACGGACACCAGACGTATCGCGCACATACCCATACGCATGATACGCTTGCCGTACTGTATAACGCTGTGTGTGTTCGCGCTGGCAGTTGATCATCCTCCAGCTTTCGGTAGCCAGGGCGAAGAAAGTTCGATGGAATGAAAACATAAAACAAATCCAATCACGTCCACGCCCCCGTCATGTTCAACTATCTCCGATAACGACCCAATGTAGAGGGGATAAAGTGATTGGAAAGATGTTCGCTTTTATTATTTTCCTTCATACGCCACACGCAGCCAAACACACACGTGCAGCTTGTCGGGTGGCCTGCCTCGAGAAGCGCATTTCTGACAGTTTGGTACAAATTTTATCGTAAATAGGAGATTCAAGTTCTTCAACATATCGAAAATAAAATGTTTAAGATTAAATTGATACAGGCTATGACACTTTAAGTTATAGATTGTTCCATCAGTCTAAGCAATAATCTTCAAAATCTCGCTTTGTCGTCATACGGATAACATCTGTTGCCGAAGCACAAAAACGACACGCACTGTGCGCAGTCGTTGGTAATGGATGTCGCGACGGATAGTGCACACCCTCAGCTAGTCCACACACACACACACCTAGGGCGCCCATAATCGATGTGCACTCCCCGTATCGGTCATGGCAACGAAGTGACGACGGAGGTTGTCCGCTCAATTTGGCCATTCGCTTTGACCTCCCCTCACTCACCACTCTCCTTCTCACCGCCACTTCACCTCGCACCATTCGCGCTCGATTTATCCAATTCCAATTAATTAAGCTCAATCAATCATAATCTTTCGGGGTGGATCTATTTTTGCCAACGCACGGGTGCCTGCGACAGCAGCGCCAGCAGTTTGATACGCATGTGGACTGTCAAGAATGGCTGGCACGTAATAGTAGGCGGCAGAGAAAATAGATAGTGAAGCAGCTGATAAAAAAACGCCGTACGTACGTACGCATGAACGCTCGTATGCGTTGTGTGATATGAGGAATTCCCATTTGCTCTGCTAGAGTTCGAGAGCTGAGGCAGACAAACCGTCTTCTTGTTGGGGTTTCTAATCGATTTTGTTTGGGCCGGGTATGGCAGATACGGAAACGATGCACAAAAAGTACTCTAATTCGATTTAGAATGTGTATAACAATGCATAATAGTAAAATGTAGTATTCTTCAGTTTTACAAACATCAAGCAACAATGATTAACTACAAATGTTGATAAAATACGCAATTCCAATTGCAATTAATTGCAGTTATAATCGCAGAAACTATCCAATAATGTTGAAGACAGCTAAATGAAGCAACTGATTAAGCTAAAATCGAAGTATCTGAAGTATCTCTTACATGTGCTAAGATGAAAATGATATCGTCCATAAACGGGGCACATTAAGGATGCGCAGTAAATGAGGGATATCGAACGTTCTGATGCGAACTGACCCGTTCGACTCATTCGTCCAGAAACGAATGACCTCTTGATGATGCCCGAATCCATCGAGAGCGCTACTGAATAAACGTCGGTTTTGGATTGATCGCTCCCTTGTCAGCACGCCATCGCACTCATGCCTGCTACACCCTTCAAACCACGCACACATCCGGTCGCTTTCCGTCCATTGACGATTTATTGTGTTTTCCACGAACTCGTTCGCTTTGAACAGTCTCTTCACCACCCACTGATTGGTAAGTGATCTCTCCCGCTGTGCAAAGGAATAAAGAGAAGGCAACCAGTAACAACAACAACAAAAAACGTTGTCTGTATGCGAAAGAACGTCGTTGGTCCGTGGCGCAGGAACAAAATGGATGCAGAAATCTCAGCAGCACCAATCCAGCCCCGACAACGGCGACCATCCATCCTCTCCTGCCACGCAACGAAACACAGCCGAGAAAGCTCTTTATTATGGTGGCGGCTCCCGCATACATTCATAATGTGCTGTGATTGTCGGCCGATTATTGGAACGAGATTTTCGTTCGGTCTGTCGTTAGTATTTTTTTTGTTCATATCTTTGATAACTCGGGAATATCGCACGATGGCAGCGGTTTTTCTTGGAGCAATTTTCTTTTTGTTGGTCGGTCAATATTACTCATCATTTGATGTTATTAGCCATGAGGACAGGAAGCGAGAACATGTACGATGAAATTAGGGAACGACGCGTTGGAGGGAAATCAATTGAATTATTTTCCCTTCCTATCACGCAAAGAGTGAGTCGGGGCGAAAACGGGAAACAATATGCTGCAAAGGAAAGTTAATTAACGATGTTCGATTCCCGATAGAGATAGAGAGAGAGAGACAGCCAGTTAAGCCGTCTCTGCAAACCGAGGGCATTGAGATTTGCTTTTAACAGTCGACTGATAATCTTTACATTCTATAAATATGACTTTTTGGTAAGTGAAAAAGATTGCTTAACTTAATAACATGCCCGTCATGGATTCAAGCCCCGAATTTACCATGCCCCAAACATAGGACTGACTATTCTGCTACGAATAATCAATAAGTCACTGAATGCTAAGCCATTATTGGTACAGGCAGGCCTTGACTGACAACGGCTGTTGTGCCGAAGAAGAAGAAGAAGAAGAAGAAGAAGAAGAAGAAGAAGAAGAAGAAGAAGAAGAACTTGAAGAAGAAGAAGAAGAACTTGAAGAAAAAGAAGAAGAGCTTGAAGAATAAGAAGAAGAATATAAAGAAGATTTCATTCTAGGCAGAACAATAGATGCATTACCAAATGAAATACTACCATACCTTTCCAAGGGATATGTGCTTGATACGTCAAAAATACTAGGACAGGGGATTACTTGTATCCATTAAAAAAAGCAGAGAAGAATGCATTCTAGGTATTCCATCGCAAACCACCTAAAATGCTTTTCGGGATGCACCTAAACGTAAATCCTTCCATTCAAATCCTCGTACAGAAGTACTAAACTAATCGAATAGTCTGGCCGATAAAGAACTTCGTCAAATTGCAAGTTACCGGCTTCTTCTTCTTCTTTTGGCTCAACAACCGTTGTCGGTCAAGGCCTGCCTATACCACTTGTGGGGTTTGGCTTTCAGTGACTTTTGGATTACCCCCCATAGCCAAATAGTCAGTCCTACGTATGGCGGCACGGTCTAGTTGGGGCTTGAACCCATGACTGGCATGTTCTTAAGTCGTACGAGCTGACGACTGTACCATGAGACCGGCAAGTTACCGGCATGCATAAGTAAACGATACGATTGCAGCGACTGCGGGAGTAAAAAATGGCATCGTTGCACTCAGTACAACAGGGAACTATTACCATATTAGACTCTGACAGCTTGTGCCGTTGCTGCATCATTGATATCTTCGTCATCGGAGTCGTTATGCGATGCGTTCTTAAAATAGACTCTTATCGGCATATTTACTTGCGTCAAATCATGGCGCTTTTAAGAAGGCCCATACATCAATTCTGAACAGTACTTAAGATGATTAAAACTCAACATGGCGGGGTATCACTTATTGAAATGTGCTTTTAGCATCATGTCAGGAGCAGAAAATGTAAACAAAGATATCACAGAATGATTATAAATAATGAACTTGTTTTCAAAACACGGTGATAAATTCTGAACTTATTTTGCACTGTATATAAATACGCACACAAAACCCAATCAAATGTGAAACGCTAACAACAATATTTGTTTATCATTTCGATCTCGCATTCAACAATTTCAACAATCCGTATCGTCCCCCATTAAGTAAATCCTGTAGCAACGCGGCATGTTTACCGAATATTTACAGATACAATTAGAGTACGGGTTTCGAAACACATCGAACGGCATTCACGTCACGTCCATTAATGTATGTTTTAATACGTTGTTACAAATCAATACACACGTATGTGTGTGTGCATCACAAAGAAAAGCTTAAATTTTACACCTCCACGCTAAACCTCAACACAACGCGTCGTAAAAGCGAGCAAAAGAATCTGGTACTTCATTATTATGTAACGAAATTTATTCTCAGGTGTCCACCAACCACTCTCCGCTCACAACGAATCCACGAATGCGTAACACGCTATCGCCCGAACGCCTACCTCCTCCTCCGTGTGTTCTCACATTCCAAACGCGTCAATATGCATTATTCGTCACGCATGATTTAACTATGCGTCACATGGCATTCGCACTAGCCGGTCTGTAACGTCGTGTGCGCATCGGCGAAGCCTGACGGAGTGGAACCTGTCAATCAACACGCGCGATAGGCAAGCACACAACAAGAAAGTGTGCTTGCGATTGCTGCTGCTAGCCAGCGATTGAATGTCTCTGTTTCGCGTGCAAATCTTGCTGCTGCCCTTGTAAGAAAGCACAAAATGCATTTAGAATTGTACGAAAATGGTAAGCCGCGTGTTGCTGCAGATTGACTGAATGCTAATGACTTGTCATGTAACGTGTGCAAAAAGAGAACGAACCGAACGTCAAAGATAGGGTTTTTTTCTAACTTTGTTTTGCTATCACTACTACTATTATTGTTATTATCAGCCGCCAAACTCTCAGACTGATAGGCACTGCATCGTTTCCCCGTCCCATATGGGGTAGATAACCGAAGACTGCTTGTTGTAAGAGAGCTTGCCAAAAGAGCAAATTATGCATGATTAGCGGGTCGAAAGTGGCACACACCAACAGCAAAAAGTGGACCCCCGCGTATGTGTGTTTCCGCTTCTTATCTCAAGTGTGGCGCTTACATGTTGTGCTTTGCACCACACTGCAGACGTTTCATAGCACACATATAACAAAACCCGTGCTGAAGATCGACTGGAGTGGTGGTGTAGAGTTGCGCGCAAAAATCAGCAACGAAAACTAGACACAGAAGAATGTTGATGGGAGGAGGATTCGTGATCCCTTCGTTATCACCATTCGAGGGGGGGGGGAGCAGAAATATATTTGGGAAATCACAGTGCGCTAACTTAATTAGCACACGGGACGATCGCCGTCCGTATAAGACTTGCGTTAGCGCATCGAGAAATGGTACCAGCAGTGTGTAAATGTTCAACCAGGATATCTTATGGGTACGGCCAAAATCATTTTTCAATAAATAGCCCTTCATATCCATCACGCACTCCATCACTTAATTACTTAAATACACCATTCGCTAATCCCATCTCCGGTCAGCGAGGTGAAGTAATGATAATCTCGCCGATGACTACGAGATGTATCAGCAAACAGGTTGTTAGTTGCATTGACACAAACCGTTGCATCATCCCGTAATCGATGACTGGCAACGGAGCGGCAACGGCACCTTCGGTCTGTCTCTGTCATAACACGACAAACCAACCATACCACCGTCGTCATCCGTTTCCTCTTTCTGCACTGCGGGCTACGGCAGGCGAGCAGTAGCCTGGGAACAATATTTCACAACCGATAATGAGCGGTTAATGTTTGTGGCGTTGCAGAAAAATTACCACCACACCACCGCTCCATCCTTAACGGTGGCACATAAATGCCGCGGCCGAAGCAATCCGCACAAACATCTTGTCCCCGTTGGTTGGTTAGCATTTCTAACGCGTTCGTTACTTAAGATCGGTGCGCACAGGAAATGGGGAAAAACACTATGCAGATGTTTGGTGATGCGGTAGCGCTGACGACCCACCTGTCAATAATTTGATACTAAAGCCATCAACCGTCCAAGATCGAACGATTGTGCAACTTTATGATCGCTAATCAGTGTAACAGGCACTTTAACATCTTATGCAGCAGAAGTTAGCGTAAGAGGAAGAGATTTGAAAGACTTGCTTCTTTCTATTAAAACACAATAAAAACCTTTTGTTTTAATGTACAGGAAGTAGCTGCAAAAACTACTTCATGTTCTTTCTTGATTTAACATACTTCTTTGATTGTCTTTAACTGTTTTCATGATCAATTTAAAAAGTTGAGCTTATAACTAAAACTATAAACATCCTGAATTTCGCGTTGTTTTAAAGCTGTACCGTCATCTTGCTTAACAACGATTGAATTTTCGAATAAAATACTTAAACTACAGCAGAAAACAGCGTTATGGAGTTTTTTTTAATACATGTTTGCACGCTAACCAAGACACATCATTAGCTGCACTCGCCTAATCGTCACGCGCAAACAGTACACCCCAACACCAACTTACCAATCACCGTGCTGGCGGCAACCTCCTTGGCAACGTGCGCCGCGGCCGGACTGACGTGCAGTATGTCGGACAGTGACAGCGAGGACGCGATCAGCTGTCGCTTCTCCTCGAAGTTGAGCAGATCCATCGAGTTGCTGCGCTGCGGCGTCACCGTGATGGTGACCGATTTCTGCATCGTCAACACGCTCTGGTTGTAGTCGGCCGGTGGCGGCTGCTTCACCAGCTCGCGCCCATTCAGCGACATGTTGCCGGGCGGATATCCTCCCACTAATCCGCCACTTCCAGCACCTCCACCTCCTCCTCCTCCTCCTCCTCCTCCTCCACCTCCTGCCACCGTCGAGCGGGGCAGGGCACAGGGACCGGTGCGAGGCGCAAGCTCCTCGTCACCCGAATCCTGTGAGTCGCCCGGTTGAGATCGAATGGTGACGACGTTACGTTTCACACCACCACGCAGGGGTCTAACTTCTCTCCCCCTCTCCCAAACGGGATGACAGAGAGCACCGTTTTGGAGAGATTCCTGTTGCTGCACAGGCTTCGTTTTGGGGCGCTCGCTGCACTTACAGCCCCGCGGTACTACACTACTACGGCCCTACCAACCACGGCATGCGTGATCAGCTGCATCGAGCGAACTTCTTGCACTTAGCACATCCACACGCACGCACACACGATAATATTATGTACACACAAATGCACACATATGCACTTATCAGAAGCACACACACACACACTCTGCTTGCTAGCCGCACAACATCCGAAGTACACGGTATGAATTCGACTTTCCGTTCAACAGCGGAACTGGGGAGGGAAAAATAACATTAAATAAACACCTATATCCTTTGCTTCCGAGCGCCATAAATCACTGCCGACGAGTTTGGGTTGGGCTGGGGACGGTTCGTATCTGCACCATGTAGCAGTACCGAGCTACTTCCAGTCCGCTGACCAAATGCACTGCTGGTGCAACTGTAATGGGTGCACGTGTTGGATTGTCTAATGCACACGACAGATCTGTGTGTTATAGTTTGTAGGTTTGTGTAGTCTCTAGATAGCAAATGAGCCGCAAATGAGACGGTAGCTTATGACGCTAGATTTCCCTTGCAGCTATATGCAGTACATTAAACCTAAAGCATTCAATTGCAGCGAATGGCATCTTAATTTGGTCGTCTCTTATTGGAATCAACCAACTGTAAACTACGCTTGGAATGCTGTATATGCAGCAAGTCTATTCAATACCTTTGCCTGTAGCTTATCCCTGTCCGTACACTACTAAAAATTCAACAAAACTCCTGCATTAGTTTCCAGAGCATTTCCCTTTCTACCTCTTTCGCTTTCGATCAGAACGCGTGGCATCGCTTTCTTTGGTTTCAGACACACCGCAATTGAAAATGTGAGAGTGCGAAGACCGGTGTGGGATGATTTCCGGTAATTTTATTTCTATATGCCCGGCCCTTCCTCCGAGGGAATGCGGCAGAAGACACCTTCACACGCATCATAACCTAACGCTGCGCGGCGAGAGTTTTCCCAATCCCGTGTAACGAACGGACATTAGCGACCGGTCGCGGATGACGGTATCGGCAGCGGCACACACACGGCTGCAATTTAGCGATGGTTCGTTCGCGCGCAGTTTCACTTTCAATTTGCCTCACAGTGCGCCGCCCATCGTCCCCGTGGCGCATCGCCATTTACAACCACCATTCGCGATCATAATGTAACATAATTTTCCTTTCAGGTGAGCATTTCGTGTCTCATTTCTTTGCCTTTGCCGGAACCGGAATGGTGGTGGAGCGTCGGTGTATGTTTTCTCAGAAACCGTTTTTATCGCTCGCTTCTGTGCTCGTGGGACTCATGGCTATCGAGCCGGCCGTATTTACGAACCACTCTATTCACGACCGGTACCTGCTTGTACGGGCCGACCGTTTCCTCACACGTTTCTGCTGCTTCCTGTGTTCCACTAGCTGAGCTGGGCCGCTGCCAAAGTAGTATGTATCGACGGAAAAGCTGTACTTGTCGAGTGCAAGTGGTAGCGCGTCAGGTTTCTGTTTCCTTTCCTCCCTTTCCTAAGGGTGTCGCTGGACTGAGGCGCCATGCGGTAGCGAATAAATCAAACCGGGAAAGGGCCACCGGTCGCGGAAAATAGCTGACAAATTACAGCCGATTACTGTTGATCTGTACAGAGTGGGCTTTTTTTTCTTGCTGCATCTTGTATGCCACAGTTTCCTTTTCTGTAGCGAAAGAGTGGCTGGCAACGCGGGCCTAAAACGATAAGAGAGAAAATACGAACACATTAGTAAATCATCATGAATATTGGATAAAATGTTACTTTAAGATTAAAACAAATCGCAGATAAAATATTCACTATTTTCATTACAATACGTTCTGATCAACAAATGTCAATTATTTTGCTATTTTTGTTTATGTTACTTTGTATTTTGAAACCGGTTCTTCAATTCCCACTTACATTAGCTCTCAACACGTTATCCGCTAGCTATTAACGTTGACCGACAAGACACCGTGTACATGGTAATTTGTGTATGGTAATTCGTGCAATTTTGAACTTTTATTTTGAATAATATTTAAACTTTGCTCAAATATTTTGTATTTGACAATTGATGTATCGCATAATATAAAGTTACTAGTATTATGATTGTAATACTCTACTGATTGCCGTGTTTGATACCATTATGCAGATTGAAATACAGTGCAATTTGCCTCACTAAATGGCATCTGAATGATGCTTAACAGGCTCGAAATGTGTTTTATTTGCGTTTTTATTGACTTGTTAATGCGTCTGCCAAACCTGGGCTTCACACTCACAAACGCACAAACACATTTCCTCTTTCTACGCAATGTTCACCATTCACCATCGGAAAAGGGGCAGGCATATGAAAGCTTGCTGAATCAAAGCAGTTCTAACGCTCAAAGTATTCTTTAATACATCCCCAATGGCATTATGTGTTATATTTTAACCATCATCCACTGCCGGTGGATGGATATCGTTCCTCCATTATACACACACACCCCCAAAGCTTAAGGGAGCATTATTAAAATGTCATTTGCGCGTTGCTCCGTAAGCCGGGCGGCTGTGCCTAAATCTCTTTCGTGCTATGGTGAGAGACGGCTCGCTGCCGCTAATGGTAGGCAGTTTCAATAAAAAGCCGAAGTGAAAGGTGTTTGGCTCCTCGAAAATAGATATTTCAATGCTGTCATTTGGTGCTTTTATTCGCAACAAAAGTATTTACAGTGGAGCGCCGTTTATCCGGGCTTCTCGGGACTTGGCTTCGCCCGGATAAGCGAATAACACGGATAATGAGTCAATTCATATATTTTATCACCAATTCCTGGTTATTTTTTGGAAATTTTTCTTATTTTTTGATAAAATAACCCAGTTTTTATTAACTTCATGTTTTTCGAAAGAAAATTTTTAAAATTTGCCATGAATTATAGTGTTTTTTGTTATGACAATGTGCTCTTATAACCGCTTTATCAAATATCCTCCTCATAACCCAATGTCACTTTTGTATTGAACTGTCATTTCTCAACAGCACGGATAAACGGAAAGCCGGATAAAAGGTACCCGGATAAACGGCGCTCCACTGTATAACTTATATCAAGTCTAAGTAGAACTCCATCATACGAATAAGCTAAGATTGACTAGACTTTAGAAGAAGAAAAGGAAAGAATAGGAACATCTTTAAAGTAAACCAATATAACAATTTAGAGAAGATTTCATGAAATGAAATAAATATATAGAACTTTTAAGCAACCTCACTTTACTGTAAGAAAGCGTTCTTTATTCCAAAAGCAGATAAACTGCCCCCTGCAGCTATTCTTTTCATTTGGAGCATTGTTAAAAGTCAAACGATAAGTGATATCGCAATACCAGAGACATCGTTAGTAAATCCTAGCATCTAGTTTGGCTAGTTGCTCTTCGATAACGCACAGTTCAGAAGAACAAAGTCAATTGAAAGTAGAGTAGACAATCAGCTCACCGCTATCTTTCTATAACCAGCAACATCATTTCATTGGCATCGATAACATAGAATTTAAGATGACAGAAACAACGGTGCTATCTGTCACTTAGCACAACCATGAAGACAAAACTCACCCCTGCCCTATAGCATGACTCCAACTAGACGGATTCTATTGATAAACGCTCCCATAAACATTGCAACTAAAGCTGGTCCCATCCGTCTGGCTCTTCGTTAGTGTTTACAGAGCAAAAGAGATTGATTGTGTAGCTCAAAGACAGGGTAATAGGATCAGATAGTAGCTACGAAAAATACTTTTATTGTGTGCTCTGCACACTCTTGGCAACTATGTGTCGCCCTGTGCTAAACTTATCTTTACACCAGGTCTTTTAATTACGGTAAGATGTGCTCCATGCAGGTTGGCTGCGACAGGCTGAACGAACATAAATGACAAGATTGACCATGGATGAGTCGGTACAAAAATGTCTCAATGTCAGGTTTTGCCGTTGTCTGCAAACTTATAAAGTCTGCTGGGGTCTGGCTCCCCGTGTTCTGTATCGAAGGATGAAGTGTGTTGGCGATGGTCCAAAACCCACTTTGGCGCAACGTTATCCAATCTTGGTTCACAGTTTCACCTTATTTTTCCTCAAATGATGATGATTTGGAATTGGGATTGTATCGCCTAACTTTTTTATCCAATCGTAAAATCTGCAGCGTATCCTTGGAAAAGGGCAAAAAGTGTGTCAACAAAAGATCAAATCCTACAAAGCTTCTAAAAACAGAAGCGGTTCAATGGGCCACTTGGATCACTTTTGTTTACATTTCGTAATTAAGATATTAAGAGTAATTAAGAGGTTAAAGAATATGTTGAGTACAATCTTCAGAACGCGCCAGTGACTAGATTTGTTTTTCCATCCTGAGTTAAATAAAAGGTTGTACAGTTAATTTCTGATCTTCATTGAAATTTCGTTCTGACACAGCCTAGTTTTCCGGGAATTCAACTTATGCTAACACAAAGCAACGTATGCTAACGAATGAAACTCAGAAATCAAACAGTGCTTGAGCAGGAACGCTTCTTCGTGCTACCAAAGTTGAACTTAATTGAATTATTCATATATCATGAAGTCGACACAGACACGTCTCTGCGAGCATAGAACCTGTCTTCAACGAGCCGGGAAATTAACCGGAATGAGATGATGAAATCTGAGCAGCGGAACAGATCTTCCTGGAATCTGCTTCCCACAATGATAGCTTTATTTCATGCCACAAATTAAATGAACAAAAATGTTGGGGGAATCAATCGCAAAATTCAGGGCGAGTCAACATTTGCCCAAGATGCAATAATGTTCTAACGTTTTCTTATAATATTCCGGAGGAGCGCATACCACATTTCTTAAGCTCTCAAGCAGATGTTGTATTTTGCTTACAGTGAACACATTCTCTAAAGATTTCATTCGTCCTCTACACTTGTTTTGCATGTTAAAGGACGTGAGATTTGAGATAGAAATAACATACGAAAGCTTGATGAATAAAACAGGACGCCTAAAGGCACACAAACAACCTAATTTTTCAGACTAGACAGTGGATTGCTTCGCAGTTGGAAAACGGTTGCGAAATGAGGCATTCCTGCTTCAAAATAAAAGTCTACCTGCTGCGACGGCTAGCTTTCCCCCAACTGATTGCCCAGCACCGAATCAAACCATCCGGGGCGGGACACATAAAAGCAACAGGACATCAACTCAATCGCACAGGAGGACACACCAAGAGGAAAGAGCTCACACACAGAGACACACATTCACCCACAGCTTCACAAGCAAATGTCACCGGAGGCATAATAAATGAAGAAATACGTCCAAAGCCGGTGAAAACTCGCACCCCAAGCGTCACCGCCGCGTGATGGATAGCCAAAAAGGGAATGAGATAAAATCACACTTAGTTCGCGCTAAGAAGAGGCTTCCGAATTTCCGTCCGCTCGCAACGGTGGGGGAATCATTTAAATCCGACCGACAGATCGTTTCATTCATCTCGGCGTCGGGAATGAATTGGATTTCCATGAAAAATGACGCAGACCCTCTTTGTTGGGAGCGAACTTGACGTTTAGTTAGCGGTACTGATGGATACGAGTCCGCTCATCCGGATGGTTCCGGTGGAGTAGGAGGATGGAGGAAGTGTGGGGCCGGGGGATTGAATTTAAAATTGGTTTGCAAAGCCCATCCTGGCCCGTTTTTTGATAGCAATTTTCGCATTCACAAATAACTTTATAGCACTGTCGCTGGTAACAAGTCGTTGGTTGGATGCTTTGTTTGGACATTTAAGTCATATATACAAGTTTTATTACTTCCAATAATTACTTCAAATAAATAAATGCATTATTATATGTTTATTGGAAATATGAAAAATAATATCAAAATAATATCACAGTTTCAGCGCAACAAAAAACATGAAAATTTGAAACAAACTGAATTCTTCAAAGAACTTGCATGTTTGTCGCTTCACGAACGATTTAACTGCAGACATAGCAAAACGACCACCACATCACACACACACACACACACAGATCAAACGTGCAGCATTCAAACGCACAAGAAGATTGCAACGAACAGATGGGCATCAAACGCAACCCAGCAGCAACAAACATCCGCCCAGAGTGACTTTGTACTTCCAACGTAATGGGACGTACAATAAGAAGAAAAGAAAGCCCGAATCATCTACATCAGGGGCCTCCAAACTTTTCAGCTCGCGGGCCACATTGCTTCAAAAATAGCTATGTTAAGGGCCATTTGACACTACCTTTAACTGATGGGTGAACGTTTAAATCTCATTTTTATAACAAAATACTAACAATACTTGTACAGTTTCGTATTACTGAAGGTTGATTTTTGTCTAAGAAAAATAAAAAATAAAATTTTATTTGAAAAAGTCATAATCATTACGTATATTTATATTAAATCTGGCAAAGTCATCGTGGGCCGCATTATAAACTCTTGAGGGCCGCATGCGGCCCGCGGGCCGTAGTTTGGAGACCCCTGATCTACATCCATGCAAACACTGCGCAGCAACAAACTGCACCAACTGCGCGTATCAAAGCAGCGTTTTTTCAAAGCCATGGGCGCGCTCCACAGCGTTTGCGTATGGGAAAACATGCGGAGTATAACTTCTGTTGACCCGTACCTAACCCGATGCACGGATGAAAAAAGATGTTGCACATATACTGCTGATGGGAAATTTTGCGCTGAAAATGAAAACCCAACAGTCCCGCGCAAGGAGAAAGCCCACCCAAATGGGAGCAGAAAAGTACGGGAGGTGATGAAGTAGGGGAGAGACGCGAGAGAAGAAAATCGGTACTGCAGCAGAAAAATACGTGA